>NC_079451.1:28029460-28151960 GCF_903798145.1 Danio aesculapii | reverse complement strand
TAATGCATTTCTTTCAGGAAGTTTACCGTGTCCAATAAAATACCAGAAACAAGGGGCTGCCAGAAATGCTGCGTCGGTCAGTATAAATACATTCAAACTAAATTATTATCCACTCCTATGAAATTGAGTGGTTTTTATATTTAAATTGAAATGCTTTGATTTTTTTTCAACACATTTTAATACATAATAGTTTTATTAATGATTAATAACTCATTTCTGTTGTCTTTGCCATTATGACATTGGGCTGGGTGATAGGGCAAAAATGTAGTCTCTATAATTATTTTCTATATTGAACAATAGCAATATATATTTGATATAAGTTGTTAATGCTTCCAGATTTAAAAGAGTACACCAACAGTGACTGAAGCCACAAAGATTAGAGAGTCGATTAAATGGTTTAACATTTTCGGTGGCTGAAAATTCTGTCCATCTCTAATATTAACGCATTTTTAGATTCCTATTGCACAATTCTGCTGTGTGATTGGCTCTTAGATCAATATAGAGTTAAAAAGTCCAGAGCTTATCATTGTTATTGACATAAATTTTATAACGATTTGATATAATATCATTTATCGGCCCAGCCCTATTGGGTAGATGCGGAAGTATGCAGAAAGACTTTTAATTTGTCATTTACATGGGTCAAGCGCTTCCGGTGAACTCTATGCAGTTACAAAATCGGGTCTGTTTTCTTTAAAAATCAGCTCCACTGGCTGAGTGATATCCGATATAAAGTGGGTCACAGAATGTACAATAAGCACTGCATTAAATTACATTTTTCCTCGCCATGTCTTTAAAATATGAACATTTATTTTACCCCAGTATATTCAATGGAGCCTGCTAATTCTGACAGGCGCGTGCGTGTAAATGGATTTTCATCTCATGTTACGCTTGAGCAACTAAATGAATGCCAAAGTCTATTCAACTAATTATATTTTAATTACATTGCAATATCAATGCTGTTAAAGGAACTGTAGAAAATGGGAAAATTCACATTAACAGTTCACTGGAAGTGTATCAGTATGGAAAGAAACACTAACTCTGCATATACTCTATTATGACAGTATATAATATTATACTAGTTAATTTGCGAGATACTTTTTTCAGCTTAAATTGCAATTTAAAAGGCTTGACTAGGTTAATTAGGTTAACTAGGCAAGTCATTGGACAACAGTAGTTTGTTCTGTAGCCAAGCAAAAAAACAAACACAATTTTAAGGAGGATACAAATATTTACCTTAGCAGTTTTTAATTTTTCCAGCCAAACTAAGTAGAAACAAAACTCTCCAGAAGATTAAAATAAGTTTATTAAAACAGTGAAGTTTCTCATTGCTGTTAACCTTTACTTGGGTATATTAGAAGAACAATTAAATCTTCACATATACTGTATATGCACTTGATATAAACATTATAATCGCAAATTGCACAAAAGTATTGCAATTCTTTGCATGAATACAGTCTAACATGAATTGTTTCTGTGTGTATGTAGTGCGAAACCCGTACACAGGTCACAAGTACCTCTGTGGAGCTTTTCAGTCGAGCGTAATGCTTTTTGAATGGGTGGAAGCCATGCAGCGCTTCATGCTCATAAAGGTAAGTAAAAGAAACAGAGAAATAAACATCTGTAAGGCTTGAAGCTTACGCTGCTATTCTGAACTAATAATCGGAAACAGAATGCAGTTGAAGTATGGCATGTTTAAATCAATTACTTATTTGACTCTATTGTAATTAATCTGACTCCATTAAAGTTGTTATCATTGATAAAGAGAAAGAATCTCAACGCCTTAAAGCAGGCAAAGTTGTTTATTAAGTTACTATTTAAATATACAGACAGTAGAAAGAAACTAACTAACATACTGTATAGAGTAACATAGCTGTAACATATGAACAGTTATGTAACAAAGACAGTGAATCTGTCCACGCCAGAGGCTACGCACTGGTGTGCGGGAGATGCAGAGTAAAAGCCTTTCTCCCTGATCAACAGTTACCTCTTCTTATCATACCCTGAGCAAAGCATTGTCAAACATGAGTGAAAACCAACCCCCAAAACCAGCTAAACATGAAAGCTAAGTTGAGGAGATAAAGTGGGGGAGAAGTGCATTAACATACTCACATCAGGCCATGATCCAACAATAGTAAATATATTGTAAATTAAAATTCCTCAATGTCTCTGTTGATTTCATCACTATAATCCTGAAGTCATAAACGGTCAAATGAGATGTGTATTGGGGCTGTGATGAACTCTGGCCTGCCAGGAGGACTCATCCTGCGCTTGGATGTCTCTGTAGTCCTTCATTAGCATAGAAGAAATATAGTATGTAATATTTTCTCAGCTTACACATCAAATAAGCATCAAATATATAACGCTGTGTATATTTGTCTCTGTCCAGAGCATAGAGCTCACCCTGCCGTGTCCATTAGAAGTGTTTGAGATGTTGGTGGTTCCTGAACAGCATTATCCTGTGGTTTGTGTGGCGGTCAGTAAAGGAAGTCTCCCTGATCAGGTGGTCACTTTTGGCACCGTCGATCCCAATGCTGGCAACCCGGCGTTCACGGAACCCGGTCAGTGTCAGAGAGACTCATTTGTTTGGGGAAGCTAAAAAAAAATATAGCTTTGCTCTTAGGTTTTGTTTGAGAGCGTGTTGTGTCATGTGGTTTCAGAAACACCTCAGACGTGTGTCATTCATGTGACTCAGCTGGAGAGAGACACTGTCCTCGTCTGCCTAGATCGTAAGTAATTAACGCACATTTATTTTCATGATAATGTAAAATATAATCTTAAGTGAATGAAAATGTCATTCAATATAATAATAGACATGTTACACATATATAATACGGATTTATTTACAGTTGAGGACAACTTTGTTAGCCCTCCTGTGAAATTTAAATTATTTTTCTTTTCTTTTTTTCTTCACAGTTTTTCCTTTTATATTTTTCTACTGTCTTATTTTTTTTAGTTTGGCCAGAATAATATAAGTGTAAAAACTCATGAGGTTAATCTTATTTCTTGGACTTTTAGTTTGTATTACCTTGTTTTGAATTTGTTTTCTGTGTTTCTGTGTTCACCATCTTATCATTTTTGCTGCCATGTCCATTTGTTGTTTTTGTTGTTAAATTATTACTTTTATTAACAATTAAAGGTCCCGTGAAGTGCTTTAAAATGTGCATGTTTGACGTAATGTCAACCAAAACACGAACAGAGTGTGGGACATAGTGTAGCTCCTCCCCTTTTTAAAAAACAGCTAATAGCGTTTTGCTTTATCACCACTCTGCCAGTAAGAGCTCAAGCGCATCAAATTTGAAGCGTCTTGAAGGGGGCGGAGCATGTCAGATACTAGAGAGCATTTAATTGGTCAGGATTTGATGAGAAACATTTGAGGTAATGAGAAAAACTGTTAATCCAATTGATTTAGGCATAAGTGAAAAAAAACTACAAGCTTTACATGTTTATATCAGTTTTATATCTTCTAAATGCCAATTTTGTCACTGTTTTGGAGCACACTAGCTTATAGACATCCTTAAAACTAATAATACTGATACTAAAAAACTTTAATTTCATGGGACCTTTAAAGCTTCCATTGTTTCTGAAGTCACTCAGGATCTGTCCCTGCATTTCCTTTATCCAGCAGTGTCCGCTCACACTGTGTTTCTGTATTTTGCAGGATGTATAAAGTTGGTGAATTTACAGGGAAGATTAAAATCCAACAAGAAGTTGTCAACGGAACTCACTTTTAATTTCCAGATTGAGGCAATAGGTAAGAGTTAAGCTAATGTAAAAGATTGACTGTGGAATTAATCGTTTGCTTTAAATGATGATTATATATGTCCTTTTAAAGTGTGTCTGCAGGACAGTGTTTTGGCGTTCTGGAAGCATGGAATGCAGGGACGAAGCTTTAAAAACAGTGAGGTATGTCATTTCTTTAAGTCAGTAGTTCCTAATTTCTTAACAGGCATCGTAACCACCTGGTTGACCTTTTATCCGTATATTATTATTATTATTTAATTGCTTATTACTGTTTATCAGAGTTGTGTCAGCATATTATTCAAACCAAAAATTATTTTCAAGGAGTGCACCTTAAAAGGTTAAGCAGATTTTCTTCCAAAATAAATGTTTTTGCTTTTGTTTTATGGACAACACGGTACATTTTAAATAAGGAAAGCAAAAGTCCTATCATAGCAGAGCGTGCTATGTGCTAATTCCAACTGGAAACATGCTAGCAACATGCTAATTCACACTAAAATCATGGTAATATGCTTATTTCATGCGGTTTAAAAAACTTAAGCGATACTGCGGTGGGAAGAAACCCGGAAGTATAGGATCAGCACTGTAAACATTGCAACAGCATGCTGTGGACTACAAACCTCCAGCTGTTGCTGCGATTTCAAAGTGCAGATAGGGGGTAAACAGCACTTTAATATCATTCAGTTAAGTTTAATTTAAACTATTTAAAGCGTATTAGGCGTCAAACTAAATCACAATAATACGCTTAAGTGTCCTCCTAGGCTTCAGTTCATGGCACCAGGTAAACACCGTGGGGAGGCTTCTCTGCATAAAACAATGCAGTCCTCTGTAGCACACCCTCATATTTTCTGTAATAGTTTGTCCCGTATTGAAATTAAAAAAATGTCCATTTCCTGCTAACATTTAAGTGCAGTTGAGCGCATTCTTAAACACCACCATTGTGTTCACCAGTGCTTAACAGAAATGACTGTGATTGGCCGTGTTGGTCATCAGTTCACCGCACTTCACTGAACGCAAACACAGATACAAGGACACTGGAGCGTTTTAAAGCCGCGAAATCAGTCGGCTTTGCTTGTCTGGGTTTGCACTCGATAAACATCGATGAACTGATGACCTTCACGGCCAATCACAGTCATTTCTGTTGAGCACTGATGAATACTATGGCAAATCAACAGTGTTTCAGAACACGCTCAACAGCGCCTCAATGTTAGCGAGCAATTTACCTCTTTTTTTTATTTCAGTACTGAAGTTCAGTATCGTGACAAGTCTAATATAGTGAAAGAATCAGTTCATTAACCTGAGTTTGACAAATGGCATCTAAAATATGTGTTTGGAAAAGAGAACATTAGCTAACTAGTGCCATTTCCCTTAACTTAGCTGAAAATGAGGTCTGATATCCCTTTTTATTTTCACTATCCATTCAGAACGGACCATCGGGCCACTCGAAAAGTGGTGAAATTATAAATTTGTGTCACTTTCTCTTCGCTGATAAGCTATACAGCCAGGTATACTGACGCGGACGCCGTTCCTGTGTGACTCCAGGCGATATTTCTGGGTTTCTTCCCACCGCAGCCTCACTTTCGCTTTTAAAATGGCAGCCACGAAAAATCAGTATCGTTTGCCTTCAAACTTTATTATCTAGTTCATAATACAGTTGAGTTTTCCTACCCACCGTTCTACTATAATATATCATGCACTCATGAATCACGTAGGAACTTTTCAATGCTGCTTTCCATCACGGTCACAGTCAAAAAAATCTTGTTCTTACACACATCTATCACGCTCTTCTCTATTGCCTGTCTTACCTATATTGTTATTCATGAGTGCTCCGCCCAGTGGTCAAACACAGAATTACAATACAAAAAAAAAAAAAAAAACAGCTTACACTGCTCTTGTTTTCTGCTTTAGATTACTCAGGAGATCTCAGATAACTCGAGAACCTACAGGCTGCTGGGAGCCGACAGGTAAGAGCTCATAAAAACACTCACATATACAGCAGCAAAGCCACAATCAGCCCGCCTCTAACAAACATTCCTATCTTTCTCAGAGTGGTGGTGTTGGAAAGCAAGCCAACTGAAGACCCTACGGCCCAGAGTAATCTGTACATCCTCGCAGGTCATGAGAACAGCTACTGACAACACACTGCCTTAAACACACGCTACGTAATGCACGCTACAAAGGTCACGTTCCTGAGACTCACACACCTCATTTTCATTTATAAAGCTACTGAACACAACACTACAGAAAAAAAACTGCACAAAGACCGCTGAAATTAAACACTACGGATGAATTTTAATAACAATATCTGTGGTTTGGTATGATACCAGCCCCTGGTACCTTGTATCGATGCTAAATCGATATTTCAGTACAAGCAAACGTAGGTAGACCGTTTAATATGCGTGATAGATTCGCATAGCATGTAGCGGTGATTAGCAAATCTAATCATTTATTACAAATGCCAATTATACAGTGATACATTCTTTGCTTTTAAACTACAAATGCATTTCAATACACAAACATATTGCAAACTAAGCTAAACGGACACCTTGATACACCAACTATCAGATCTCATGATTAATGTGAGATAACTAATGTGAAAACACAGCACTCTTGTACATCCGTTGTCTAAAAAGGAATCAAATAACCAGGCTTTTATATCTGGCCTGGTTTACAGGTGATGTACCATCTTGGTAGCTTTGTGGCTTTCAGTACTGCAGTAAACAGCTTTATTTATGGGTGTCATGCTAATACAGTTCACACAGAACACATTCTTGCTTTTAGGGGTGTTCACACTTTGAAGGTTTGGTTAGATTAAAACAAACTCGCAGTTTCTCTGAATTATTGAAACAGTCTGATTTGAACTTTGCTTCACACCAAACAAGTGGCCCAAGAACACTGAAAAGGGGGAAGTTGGTCTTCTTCCAATCAAATTCTGGGCCGGTTAGACTGAAATATGAACACAGCACAGACCAAAGATATCTAAACAAACCATAAACAGGAATTATATCACAAGACGCGACTATTAAAACTCAAGCAGACTTTTTTTTGTTGTTGTAGTCTTGATGCTGCCGACTACAGTTCAAAACCGTGTCAGATTTTCACTTGTTTGTGCAGAAGAGGAATTCCCAGCGCTGTTTTGACTCCTTTACACACTTTATAAGAGTTCTGATAAATATACGGTCATATATATAGACCATTTTGAGGGATGTAAACAAAAACAATGGTGCCAACACATTTCCAGTTTTACATCTTTAATTTCCATAGCTTCCGAGAATCCAAAAAGAGCTGCATATTGATAAATAATGTTATGATAGCTGTTTTAACATTAAGTTATGATTGAATTTCCTCTTGTTACAGTTATAAAATAGTTTGTTAACAAGCAGGAAATGTTCATGGGTCATGCACAACATTGCATGAGGGGCGAGTGTTGGACATTACAAATTTTAAATTAGAGTCGCTTAATTTGCTAATTAATTTGTTATGCTCACTTTAGGTGGTTTTGTACTTGTGCGGAAAAAGTATTAATACGAAAAATGGAAGATGTAAACATTAGCATTTTGCAGAATAAACGCTGATACAGCGAACATTAACGTGACTAATCAGCTCTTTCCATTATGCTTGCATTGTTTACTGTTGGTTACTCTGTTACCAATACTACAGTCAGCCACCCTAACAACTTAACGGAAGCACACCTAATTTGCATTTGGGATTTTTTCTTATTTTGCGAACTATGAAAATGGTTTCCTTTATGTTAGAATAGCTATGTTTCCATCCAAAGATGAAATTAAAATAATGCGCAAAACTGGAATATCGCATAAAAGACGTGGGAAAAAAGCTTGTTTCCATCCAACGAGTCAGAGAAGAAAATCGTCACTTCCTGATTAACTGGTGCCAAATGTCAAAAGTAAAAACGTAATTTACTTTAAATAAGCACAGAGGCTCTTAACAATTCTGGAGATTATTAATAACATAATAAAACTAATACTGAACTGGTTAGGCGTTTTAGAATGACCAAAACAACATTTCAGATTTTTCACAATGTGGTCAGCCTGCTGGTTGGACCATTCACACACACTTTCACATATCCAAAATGCACATAAAAATAGGTGAATGGAAACATACTGTAGCTAATGAAGGACTCATAATGAGTATTATTTTTAGCAAAATGAACATCATAAAAGCGCGTTTGTTTTGCCTTTTTTCTTGGACACAATGAGGTTTTAAGTTAAAAAACTATATTCATGATTAATGCTGAACACTGAACGCAAGCACCAGTATTATTTCTGTTGGATAATGGCGTTTGCCTGTGGATGGGATGTCAGTCTTGAGATTGTGCACAAGAATGTAAACTTACTCTTTTATATAGACTGCTTGCTAGGGGTGTAATGGATCACGGTTGATCCGAGATTCGTATGGATCACAGCCCAAGGTTCGAGACACACGAGGCCTGCGGATTAAAAACTTTTTTAATTGGTAGATTAATCCTAAATTTGTAACGATCGCAGAGAGATCACCTCTCGCATCATTCAAATCAATGTATTAAAGAATTCAGGCTTTCCTGTAAAATATTAATTAAATATAAAAATATGAATGTTTTCTGTCACTACATGTTTAGCCTGCATCAATGCATTCAGTGTAAACTGCACGATTAATCATTAAAACATCGGGATCTCAACACCCACGCAACATAAACTACAAATGATGGTGATTTGCATATGTTTATTAACCTCTGCATTTAAATCTGAAAACGCAAAAATCAAGTAAGAGATTCAGTCTTAAGTGGTTTGAGTTAGTTATGAAGTTTCAAACAGACAAATAACACAGAAGTACAGGGAGAACAGTTTATAGTTTAGATAAAACCACTGATGTTTATGGTAAAGATTAAAATCACCATCATATGCATTTAACCATGCTCAAAAATGAAAGTTGTAGGCAGCATTTACATTATTTAACCAATAGGTGGCGACAACCAGCCATCAAAAATATGCCACTGAATAATTCTTCAAAAATGACACATCTAGTAATGAAACATGAAGTTTAATGAGTGTATAACTTAATAATTTATTGAAAATGAGACAAAAAAATGGGTTGTACAAAACCTAATGTTAGATTTCTACATTTAGCATTATCAGCAACAGTAGTAGTAACAGTGAATTTTTCACAGTACTGAATATTTTAAAGTTTATTTTTATTCAGCTGATTATTCCTTCATTTCATTATTAATAAAGTTACAGGTTCTGTTTGTTAAAACCAAAAATGTCTTGCAGTACTGTTTTTCGTAATAAATGGAAAGCAAATGATATTTGTCTCCTCCCCTTTTTGGTTGATCCTAAAATGGTCTGATCCGTGACTAAAAAACCCACTATGTGATCTGAACGGTGAGATTTGTGATTCGCTACACTACTACTGCTTGCTGAGGTTGTAGAATAAATATTATATTGGAGTAAATATAGATTCCCAGAGCAAGTGTTTTTCTACATAAGACCTTAATGTGTTGTTTTAATATGTTTTTTGACTCCAGTCAAATTCCAGTAGCCATTGACTTGCATTAAATAAATCAGCAAAGACCATTGTTTCAGCTAAACATCTTAAATGACTTGAGGTTGTAAAAATAATGTCTTTTATGACTTTATACATGGTGGCATATAAGTTTATGCAGCTGGCATCAGAAATAAATATATTATTTTCTCTTTTTTTGTCCAGACCAAACAAACTAAGAGAACCGAACTATCAGTGTGAACACACCCTAAAATGCTTATAATTGTTCATAAATATATATTAAAAACTATTTAAAGCTAGCTATTGAATACAGAAATGTGCTTTGTGTGAATTGTCCGTAAATCTAACCAGCTCATGTGTTGTACTAATTCATGTGTTTATCTTCATTTTTCTCATTTGGTGGCATTCAGTAAACCAGTTTTTATGTCCCATTATCTGCACATTTCCATATTAACAGCACAACAACAGACAGTGGAGCTTAAGTGTTCGTATTGTTTTATAAATGTTAATAATCACACAGGGCACTTGAATGAACCTAGGAAGTCTAGACACTTTTATTCTTTTTAGACTTTTTAACTTGGAAAAAAAACACACTAGGGGGCGCCATGTTAGTCCTAAAAGATTTGTTTTGTTAGCACAGCCAGTGAATTAAGCACTGTATTATGAAATGAATCTTAAAGTATAATCGTTCATGTCCCCTAAAGCTTATTAACTGTGGTAATACAGATGGTGATACCATATATATATCATGGTTCTGAAGGGTTACTCTAGTCAAATACTGTGGTATATAAATGGTACTCTAAGGTGCTTTAATGGTAGTAAATCCATGATAATACCACGCTAAGACTGTTTTTGTAACACAATACTGTAACAGCGTCATGTTTAGTTCATCATCATGAGCCAATTAATAGAAATGAAGTGTTTTTTATATTTAATTTTGTATGCAAAAAAGCCAAGTGTCATGTTTTAGTTCATTACCAAACACTGTTAGTGAACGTTTGCACAAATGCGTGTGCTCTTCTCAGCTTGTCGTATGTGTGTGTGTGTGGGGGATGTCAAGGGCATAATAGACCGAGAAATTCTATTTATTAGGCTTACTGAAAGCTAATAGAGATAACATTAATGCAGTATGTGTAAATATGAAAGGAGGAAAAGAGCGTTTCTAGATTGTAGCTGTCTGTGACGCTTTCTAGCCTTTTCATCAGTTTGTACAATGTCATATCTGAATACTAACTGTTCCTTTTTGTTTCAAAATAGCCAAATCATGTTTCGTTAGCTGAATGCGCAGATTTAGCATGTCGTCTCTACCTCTAACATGCATTTGAAACTTTGCATAAGATCATGCGCTATTATAAAGTAAGAAAAACAGTACTTTAAGCAGAGGATCTCCCTATAACAGCGGTTTTAAACCCGTGATCTGGATTTTTGTAAAGGCCTGAATGAAAGTGTCTCAGCCTAATTTCCAGTAATATTGCTCCGTTTGAGACATAAATGTGATATGGGATGCTTTGAGTGCACATCCACTCCACATCCACTACAGCTGCATTCTCTTGTGTAATGTGATGCACATGTCTTGTATATAGTGTAAAATAATTTGAGTTTTACAGACTGTATAAAGCCAATATTTTGTTTCAAATGTGAAACTCTTTTATGAGATTTAACACATTAAACCAAGGTGGGGAAAAACAATCTAATGCATCTGAATGGTGTTATTTTGTCAAACACACACACGCACACGCACACACACACACACACACACACACACACACACACACAGTGCTCAGTAAGTACACCCCTCACAAATCTATCTTATAAATTTATATTTTTAATAGGAAGCTTTACAATATTATATTTGTGCATATACATTAGATTAGCCACTACTGAAGCCAAATCTGGAGCTTATCTAACAAGATAATGGTCCAAAAACTAGTACAGCCAAATTTATATGTTATAGAAAAATATTAAGATCAAATTAAAAAAAAGGAAAAATTTAATTGAAATTTTGTAGATTGTAATTAATTTTTTGCAATATTTTGCTTGAATTTAATTGTATTATCTTATAACTTCTAAATATTTTTGGTGACTAAAATATGATTTTAATAAATATATCTGTTTAATAAATCTGTTTATTTAAATACATTGCCTACATTCACTGAGAAATGGATCAAAATATTCATTTTCACAATGGGGTGAACTCAGTTCTGCTGAGTGCTGTATATACATACACATTTTATTCATAATCGTAAACAAGTATATGCACAAATTTATATACGAAAAATAAATATTGCATGAAATATTTGTATTTTATTGTGACATATACATTTACAAATTAGATTTTCTTTTCATTGTGTTTTTATTTATAAATTGAAAGTATATTTTTATGAGTATTCACCACATTCTTTCAGTACTAGCCCAGCGTAAACTGAACAATTGTCACATGTACACTACAGAGGTTGCATCTAATGCATCTGAAGTGGTATTAGAGTGTCTTTACACTGAATGTTAATGCTGCTTGGAGGCATGAATGTATTTACAAAGAAATTCCAACTGTAGGGTCTGGGCAAGCAATGATTTAATTGGGCTTTTATATGCAGCATCATGTCTTAACACTGAATTTGGGCAGACAAAGAGCAGCCTTAACTAAGACACCTGAAGATATAGATGAATATACCTTTTTTGAGTAATTATATATTTACATAAATAATGCATTTAAATAATGTTTCTTATTAAATTTGACTTCAGCATGCAAAATAAATCGAGTTCAAGGATTTTACCAAGCAATTTTTGAACAGTGATTCTCAAATATCATTGTGACCAAAAATGAGTTGTAGCCACATACAGTTGAAGTCAGAGTTATTAGCCCCCCTTTGATTTTTTCTTATTTTTTTTCAAATATTTCTTAAATTATGTTTAACAGAATAAGGAAATTTTCACAGTATATGTCTGATAATATTTTTTCTTCTTATTTTGACTAGAATTAAAGCAGTTTTTAATTTTTCAACAAACATTTTAAGGTCAAAATTATAAGCCCCTTGAGCTATATTTTTTCGATAGTCTACAGAACAAACCATCGTTATATAATGACTTGCCTAATTACCCTAACTTGCCTAGTTAACCTAATTAACCTAGTTAAACCTTTAAATGTCACTTTAAGCTGTATCTTGATAAATATTATTTACTGTCATCATGGCAAAGATAAAATAAATCAGTTAATAGAAATGAGTTATTAAAACTATTATGTTTAGAAATGTGTTGAAAAAATCTTCTGTCCACGACATTGAAATAATTTAGGGGTTAGGGGTTAATAATTCAGGGGGGCTAACAATTCTGACTTTAACTGTAGGTCAATTTGAATTGTAAACAGCTGTAAATAAACAATCCTAAAACCATGGAGAAAATACATCCCATTTGTTACTAATGGCGAAGGTTTTGCTTCCAACAAACTCCATATTTTGATACCACTTCAACCTTTATTTTGATGGGCTTTCGTGTCATATCTTCCACTATCTCTAAAATCATGAAAGAAACCCAGGTTTACTTACAGCTAGACTGTTATTAAGAACATCAAACCATCAGCAGTCAAGAGACATTTAAAAACCAAATGCTAAAGATGGGCCGACACCATGGCTAAGTGGTTAGCACTGTCGCCTCACAGCAAGAAGTTTGCTGGTCCGAGTCCAAGCTGGGTCAGTTGGCATGTTCTCCCAGTGTTCGTGTGGTTTGCCTCACAGTCCAATGACATGCGCTATAGGTGAATTGGCCGTAGTGTATGTGTGTGAATGTGAGGGTGTTTCTCAGTACTGTGTTGCAGCTGGAAGGGCATCCGCTCTGTAAAACATATACTGGATAAGTTGGCGGTTCATTCCATTGTGGTGACCCCTGATAAATAAAGGGACTAAGCCGAAGGAAAATGAATGAATGCATGAACACTAAAGGCCAAAAAGCACATCAGATCACTCTTTGAGGTTTTGTGTAAAATTTGCCTGGAAGCAAAACCACCGGAGAAGCTCTAATATTGGAGCTTAAACAGCAGTTCCTCTGTCAATGTCTACCGTTTGAAGGGTTTTGACGGTCTCCATCTCTCCGCTGCTTTGACATTCAGCTTTCACTGTTGCCTTCTCCTTTCCGTCATTAGACCTGACACACACAAAGTACCATGACTTTAAATGTGAGGACACTGTGTATGCGCAATGCCGCTGTGCGTCTCTTTTCAGTAACTCACTTCTTTTTAAAGAGTTTTTTGAAGGAGTTCCTAAATCCTTTTCCTTCTTTCCTACTACGTTCACTTAATGGGGTGTGGTCATAGTCGTCAGACACGCCCCTCAACTTGAGCTCCTCCCACACCAGGCTTCTAGAGTCCTGAGGAACAAGCAGAATGAGCTTTCACTCACTTGCGTTATACACCTGCAATTTAAATGACAATTACATGCAGTTGCTAAGGTGTTCTGAAGGCTTTTAATCCATTGTAATGTAGTTACTAGAGTACTTTACTAAACTGTGTTTAATTTAAACACATTGCTAGGGTGTTGTGGGTGGTTACCAGAGTGTTTCTATGCAGTTGCTACAAAGTATACAATGAATAGTTGCTCTTCCATTAGTGTGTGGCTATAAGTGTGTTGTGGGTGGTTGACAGGGAATTGCCATGTAGTTGGCTAAGGGTTCCGAAAGGTTTCAGTGCATTGCAGTTGCTAAAGTTATGAATGCATTCCTGTAATGTACTTGTTGTGTATGGTTGCCAGGGTGTTGTTGGTGGTTAGTAAGCCTTTGCTAGCTACTTGTTTTGAGGGCTTAATATTTTAACATTACTAAGCAGTTGCTAGAGTGTGGGGGTGGTTGCTGTGGCAGTGCTGTGTAGCTCCATGGCTGCATCCGAAATCGCCTACTACTCAGCAAGTACTGCATTTGAATTAACTACTCGACCGTTAGAAAAGTACGTTCTATACAGTATGAATGTGAGAAGTATGAATGGAACTCGGATGTACCAAAGACTATAGAATACACAAGACATGTCACTCGTATACTTTTAAAGGAGGAAAATTGTAACTGTCATGGTGGTGATTTAAGCCCCGCCTTCTAGTACAGGAGCCAATTAGCGATCGCTATATGGCGAATAAAGCCCACCTTCTAGTACATGAGCCAATCAGTGATCGATGTAGAATGACAACTCTCCGAAGCAGGGGCTCGGACCAGACGTGAGTTTCTGCAGATTTTGTGTGATACGAACATTTAGAAATGAAGCTAAAGGGACAGTTATTGTTTAATTTTAATGGTTATTTGTCATATGTAATGTAATCGTAAGCTTGGCAAGTAGTTTTGGAGAAGTTTTAAAGATGGCCGCAGAGTGAAATTACTTGCCTTAAAGGGACTTTGGATGTACTACAGCCGCCATTTTGTCATGATCACGTGACTTACCTGCGTGAATTGAGTCGCTTCACTCCCATTTATGAATTCTCTCGCGATGCATCATGGGATAGCGTAGCGTTCATCAGATATGCACTTCAGAATCTCGCCAGCAGTAGTAGGTCATCCGGGTACTTTTTGCATACTGTTTTTAAAATTTTATAGCTGCGCACTTTTGCAATATGTACTTATGCACTTGCACACTCATCAGCATAGTATTTGTAAGGAGTGTCGTCCCAAATGGAACACTAGTGCTTTTTTACCAAGCGGAAATTCAAACCGTTTCCGTGATGACGTTTGACGGTTGCCAAATTAGTGAAATAAATGACCAAACTACCAAATAATACCTGCCGTGAGTATAACCGCATTCACCATCAGGAGGCGCTATAATCACTCTCGTAGGAAAGTTTTGCTTTCACAATCTAAAATAAATAAAGTCATCTACCATGAGTGTTCAATAGCTCCGCCCCTTCCGCTATGTGAGCAAAGCAGCGGCTGCTGAGTGCTTGAAGTGTCCAACACAACACACTTCATTTTACCGACTGAATAAGTGCATCATCCGGGTAATTAAAGTGCACTTGTTCTTTTTCGAGTTTTCAGTGTGAACGCACTACTTACACTATTCATACTACAAAATAAAGAACAGAATAGTGTACACGTATCCGATTTGACACGCACCTTATAAATTGGGACATACTACTCGGCTCGCATACTGTTTTTAGTATACAATATAGTATGGACGTATGTGATTTCGGAAACAGCCATTGTTTGCTGGCGTGTTGTTATGCTGTTGCTGCATTGTTGTGAATAGTTGCCATTGTGGCTGTTAGGGTGTTGTTGGTGATTGTCAGGGCATTAAATCACTACTCTTCTGCCTGCCTGAAATGCTAGAATGTTCCACAATCTGAAATATTGTACTATATAGTATCTACATTGTAAAAAGTGCTACAGAAATGAAGATGACTTGACTTGTCGCCATGTGGTTTCTTGCTAAGGTCTTTACACATTGCTATTGAATGTCTTTGATTGGATTGCAGGTTTTCTGAATGATTTTTAGTCGTTGCTAATTACCAACAGTTCTCAAATATATATCTTTGTGAGTGTATACCTTTTGGTGTGGTAGTCGTGGTTGCTCCTCTGTGTCAGTATGTGTCTCATATCTGTGTTTTGGACTGCTGGCTCTCAGTCTTGATTTGCCACTTGACTGGCGCTCCAGCCTCGGATGGGCAGGGTTTTTCGTCTGGCTGTTAAGGCTATCAATGCTGTCCATCTGCAGGCCGTTCAGTGACTTGCTCTTCCTCTGCACAGCCTGTAGAGGGCGTGGTCTCACAATGTCAGCCGAGTCGGGAGACACACAGGTTCTGTTCGACCTGTAAACAACACCGCCAGCACTTCGGCCTCTGTTGTGGGACTGTCGAGGTGGACTGTGGGAAGGACTGCAGCGCACAAAAGCAATATCAATGCTGGAGTCGGATGAATGAGAGGGGCTTGAGCAGCGAGAGTCTCCGGCTCCATAGGGATAAAGCGGGCCCAGAGCATCAGCGAGAGCGGATCCTGCTCCCTCTGTTTCTGGTATGCTGCGCAAGGGAACTGAAATAGCTTTGTGGCGAGACTCAGAGTCAGATAGGAATGACACAGGAGATGGGACTTCTGGGTCGTAGTGATAGGGGGCCGCTTCATAGTCAGGGTAGCGCTTGTTACGTCGAGAGGCATCACTTGAAACACAAAAAATGTATAGAATTGTTAATGTCAAAGTATACTTTATTTTTATGCACATATCAGTGCAGTGGTTCTCAAACTACTGTTACGCAGGCTTCCTTTAGTGGTACATGGAGGAAAAAAAAGGTAATAAAAAGTTAAAAAATGAACACACACTTAACCCTTTGACGCATACGATAACACCGATGTGATCAGTAAATTGATTTTAAAAGGCTAAACCTTATGTTTTATTTTCAGTTTTCTAATGTTTGTTTCGTATTCTATCATTTGAAGCTAATCTGCTCCCCATATTTGTAACGGTGGTTGGGGCCGTATCTCGTATTTTTATATCCCAATGTTGACAGGTATGGTGGTTTAATGACAGGTATGGTGGTTGTTTGGCATGCTGTCTTAGGAGAGAGCCCTGAGCTTATGACATCCTCGAGCCCTCGGCTTCCTCCCGTTTGAAGGGTGAGAGGGGAGTTTGAGCTCAGGTAGTACTCGAAGACCTCCCCCAGGGATATTTCTAGTTAAATGCCGGATATGGATGACTGAGGAGAGGTGTACTCACTAAGAGCTTGGCTATGGTATCACTTTTGTGTGTTCAATTTACTTAAGTTGCGTGTTTTTGTACTGTGGGAGGAAACCAGGAATCCGGGGAAAACCTACGTGAGCACGGGGAGAACGTGCAAAACTTTGTCGCCCATCTGGAAAGGAGGGGGAGTAGGGGTGGGTAGGGGGGTTCTTCAAGATGAAGATATTGAGATAAGAAAACTCTGGTTATTTATAGTGAGTTAGGAATCATCTGATTGGAGAATCAATCATGAGCTGATGCGGGAACAGCTGAGAACAATCATAAGCACAAGATCCTTTCGAAATTAGTTTATAAATAAACTTCACTTAACAATATTTCCTAACCCAAACCCTAACCCAATTATGTAAATATGTAATATACACAATGCATTTATTGATACATTGTTTTTGCAATGTGTACAACAATTCTTTCTTGCCAAGTCTAATTTTAAAATTTCAGTTGGATAGCATTTTATGAATAATAAATCACACTTTGCATAATTAACATAATAATAAACTATAAACAATAAATGAGCATAATAAGCATTATAGCTTAACTGTAAATAAAGCACAACAAATACACAAATGTGCAGAATACACACACTCTTCACTGCCAACAAAAACACAAAATCAGTTCAATGAAAATGACAATGGTGTATTTTTAATGTTAGAAAACAAGGCTAACTCATATAATAATACATATTAAAATAGCTTGTTGTTTCATTCTTACAGTAAATAGTTTTTGAATGATCATACTTTTCATACCTAAAGTTAAAGAAACACCTACAGTATGAATTCACAGAAAGCTTGTGATACTTTTCTCTACTCACTTCTGTGTGCTGCTGCTGCTGCTGTAATTCTTCTCATAGTCAACTTTATACAGCTGTCTCACTGTAGACCTGATGTGGAAAAACAACAGCCAGTGAGTCAAACAACTCAAAAACACACATATCTGTTATTCTGACCTTACCTGCTGAGCTCTTTGCGCGTGTGTGAGGGTCTCTCCTGCTGATGTGTGCACAGGTTGTGTGTGTGTTCTCGCAGGGCGTGGCTGTGTGTGAGGAGCTCCTGGTTGTGCTGTAGCAGATGGTTGTACTGCGTCATGAAGGATCGAAGCTGCTGCACAGACACCAGTAACAGGTAATAATCAGGATGCTCGGACTCTGTCTGCTGCAGGAGACTCTGTAAAACACATGCAAATGCACACACACAGCCACTTTAGCAGGTACACATGTTCAAATGCCCTTGAACACCAATATCCAGTGGCAGCAACTCAATGCATTAGGGATGTAGACATTGTAAAGACCATCTGCTGAAGTTCAAACTGAGCATCTGAATGTTAATTAAGTTCATTGGCTGGTCTAATTATTTCAGAAATTGCTGATCTACTGGAATTTTTAAGCAAACCTCATCAAAAAGTGGGTATTATGCATTTTCTTGATTGGGCAGCTTTTACTTAGTAATGCTTGACCTTGGTGATTTCACTACGTGCCACTTCATTGAACATGCATAATCAACGAGCATGCTTAAAATGCTATTATTAAGACAATAAAGCTGAGTCGGACTACCTGCAGGAGTGTGTGGTATTCTGGGATACGTTGGACAGGCTGTAGAAGCAGAGAGTACAGCGCTGGACGCGTCTCATCCCCTGTGATGTCACTCTGGACTCAAACACATGCAGCAAATCAGAAACTTTATAGACTTTACTAGACACTTTATAGAAAGAGAGAGCGTTAAAAACAAAATTACTAGCCTTCGTGTAAAAATTTAATTGTTTCTCAAATATTTCAGTAACTGAAAGAGAGGAGTATTATAAAAGGGAGAAGTATTATACAGTTGATGTCAGAATAATTCGCTCCCCTGAAATATTAGCCCCCCTGTTTATTTTTTTCCCCAATTTCTGTTTAACAGAGAGAAGATTTTTTCAACACATTTCTAAACATAATAGTTTTAATAACTCATTTCTGATAACTGATTTATTTTATCTTTGCCATGATGACCGTAAATAATATTTTAATAGATATTTTTCAAGACACTTCTATAAAGCTTAAAGTGACATTTAAAGACTTAACTAGCTTAATTAGGTTAACTAGGCAGGTTAGGGTATAAGTTCTATTGATGGTTTGTTCAGTAGACTATCGAAAAAAATATAGCTTAAAGGGGCTAATAGTTTTGACCTTAAAATGGTGTTTAAAAAATTATAAACCGCTTATATTCTAGCCGAAATAAAACAAATAAGACTTTCTCCAGAAGAAAAAATATTATCGGACACACTATGAAAATTTCCTGGCTCTCTTAAACATCATTTGGCAATATATATACATATAATTAATTAATTAAATATAAAAAGAGTGTATTATACTTATGCAAACCTCCAGTAAGCTGCCTGATTTTGAAGAGGAGAACAGACTAACAACCGTCAAGCATTCTGGCAGGTCTCGTAGATACGACACATAATGGTCCAGAAAATCACTCTGCAAAACAGATTTGAGATTGGATTTAAGGACACGGTAAGGTTATTGCAGCTCAATTTCAACCTTTATAACATTTTACTTCTTTGCTGGTGAGCCTTAGAAATACATCCCCCATGATGCCTTGCCAGTGGCTCTTTAGCACTCTCTCCTGGAGGAGATGTAGGAGCTCCAGATGCTGCTGAATCAAGAAGCGCAGAGAGGGAGGGAAAGGCCTAATACACAGAGAAAACACTGTCGTTCATTACATTTCCTTCATTGAATGTGCAAATACTGAAATCAATAAGAGGTAAGAAAAGACTAATGAAATCTTTATAGTCCTTGTGAAATGAAAAATGTATAATGTTTATTTTGTTATCACACACATTGTTATCCGCACATCAATCCATGCATGTTAATCTACTGAAAAAAGTTTGTTTTGGTAATCTTCAATCAAGATCTGACCATTTGCTTTCACATCTGTCGAGTTGCAGTCCTCCTTCCTTCCTTTCTACAGTCCTTAATGTTCTTAACCACGCCCCTCTTATTGTTAGTTTGCTAAGAGAGAATTGTGTGCAGAAAGTAAGCCCGCCCCTACTTAATATTCAGTTTTAGTTGGAAGTGCATTAATAACATACTGAAAAAAATCCTCAGCAACTTCCGGTTCATGCAGACTTTAAATGATGTTTGTTCCACAACATAATCTTTAGTTCTGATTCGCTGTTTAGCACTGATTTCTGTGCAAGAGAGAAACTAATTGGCCTGTGTTGTTTGATGAGTTGTCTTTCTGATGGTCTGCACTGTTGTAAGAGCAATGTCTTGACATTGAAAAGCCACATATAGGTGTGAGATTGATTCATAATTACCGTTTGTCTTTGAGGTTGACATTCTCGGAGCCGTTAAAGCTGATGTTGGCCTTTAACAGGAGTGAGAGATACGACACATACACTCTCTCAGACTCCAACAGCTCCAGCGCTGCCGCCTGCCTCTGAGCTGAGAAGACATATGATTTTAATACTGGTTGTTGATTTTATACATTTTTATTTAAAAAAATCATTAGTATTGTTTGTTCATGTTTTATGACAAATGTAAAATTGAAACACGTTCCCAAATTATATAATTTATAAATCATATATGGGCCCCTGGATCACAAAATCAGTCTTATTTTCCTCTGCTTTAGTTTAGGGGTTGATCCAAAAATACACTGTATGGATCCAAATTGCGTCAAAATCATTAGAATAATAAGTAAAATTGTGTTCTATAAAGACATTTTGTAAATTTTGTTCCTATCTTAACAAACAATACATCAAAGGAAAGCTTATTTATCCAACTTTTATCTTTGTATTGATTTCAGATCTCATTTTCCAAAGATTTACACTTATGATGGGATCCAGGGTCAAATATATCACTCACTTATAGTTGAGTTGTTCAGCTCTCGGCTGTTTTTCCTCTCCCTCCACACTGGAGACTTCTTTTGTCCATCATGGTCAGGGAAAGGGTCTAAGCACAAAAACACAACCTGCAGTCATCTTATACACTAAAAGGCAATCATGTGAAACAGCTCATGGTTGTTATACAAACATCTTTATAGCAAGAATACATCATGCTTTAGACATTGGCTCGTTACACTCACTCGGATTGGCCGATAGGCTGCTAATGTAATGCTGAATGAGGCTGATCTCTGTTTGGCTGTTCAGAGAGGCGTGGCCATCCACCGACCCCTCCCCCCTGGAGCCTTTCCTGCCAAGGAAATAACCAAAGTTGCAGAGTCTGCTTATAATTCTTTTTAGTTGAGTTAAAAATGGTTTAGCATAAGTTATGAACAATTTCAGGCTTTCAAAAATAATACACATAAGGTTGCTTGTTTTGTTGTAAGTTTTTTTTACATTAATGGCTGTCGTAGTCTCTGATACACACTGTTTGAGTAATCAATAATAATAACAAATAATAATAAAAAAAAAATCTGATGACATTTGTCTTGTTTTGAGCTTGTTTTTGAAATGATGTAGCTTTGTTTATGTGAATGGGTGAGATATAGTATATGTACTGCAGGCTGAAAGTCAAGTCACCTGTGCTGTGTGCTCTGCATGAGGTCCAGGTCCCGCTGTAGGTCTTTTTGGTTGCTTTTAACTTCAGAGAGCTGTGTTAGAGCTGTACTTACATCTTCCTGCATACACACAAACAAAAAAAGAAAGATAATTTAAGTAAACTATTACAAACATAAAAATAACAGAATTCTAGGAAAGAATGGCTGTACGATTTATGTAATTAGTTTTAATATTTAGTATTTCAATTGTTTATTAAAATGTCACATATTTTATTAATGTATTATATGCACTACCATTCACAAGTTAGGAGCAAGTAAGATTTTTTTGTTTTATAAAGTCTCTAATGCTCACTAAGGCAGCATTAGTTCATTAGCTATACAATAATGCCAAAGAATGTTATTACAACATATTATTTTTTTATATATTTTACAATGTAAATGTTATTCCTGTTGAATAGAACTTCCAGAATTATTACTTCAGACATTAGCACCACATGATCCATCAGAAATCATTTTAATAAACTGAATTGTTGATGTTATTGTCAATTTAAAAGCAGTTGTGCTGTATATTATTTGTGAAAACATGCATTTTTCTTTATTTTTGTATAAATATAAAGTTTAAAAGAACAGAATTTATTTGAAATAAAAGTCTTTTAAATTATTAATGGCTTTACTGTAATTTTAGATTTATTTAATGCATCCCTGCTGAATATTATTATTATTATTATTATTATTATTATTATTATTATTATTATTATTATTATTATTATTATTATTATTATTATTATTATCAAAAGTATCCAAGCAAGAAAAGAACACTTATAAACGTACAGACCCCAATCATTTGAAAGGTAAAAGCACACCAAATATAAAAAGTGTGTTAGAACCTGCAATGTGTTAAGTGTGTTTCTGAGAGACAGAATCTTGTCGTTGGTGTCTTGCTGATAGCTGGAGACTTTCTCCTCCAGTCGGCTGTAGGTTTGCCGTAGGGTGGCAAAATCTTCCACCACGCTTCCAACTCCTGATTTTAGCTCCACCCACATTGCCTGCAACTAAATCAAGCAATCTGGGGTCACCAGGACTCCGTAAGAGGTCAGTTCAGAAAAAGACAGAAGGGGAAAAAAAGGATGAAGGTTAAACAAGAGGGGACAGGAACTTTAAATCAGTCTCAATAGCATTAGGGAGGGTTAAGCTAAATGTGGCCAGCCTGAGTTCAGTCACACTCTTCCTATTAGCAATTGATTATCTCAATGACTTTTATTTTCTTATCAGTGGTATTCTGTGTTGAGTTTATGCGATTTGAATTAGAGATTAATCAAACGATGAAACTCAAAATATATGTTGTCACACAATAAAGCATGCAATAAAGAATATGACAGCAATTTAGATTACCTGAAAGTCTATGGCATCAATGTCATTCCCCGTACCTGCAGGAACACACAATCATACACTTTCATGCAGAAACAGCACAGACCTGATAGAAATATGCACCTAAAATGAACACAATTTGTCAAAAGCCATTCATTGAACTTTTTTTTTTTGAAGAAGAAGACATCACCAGTGTTACTAATCCATTACATAAAGGTTTAAGCATTTCTACAGATGGAAAATAAAGATTGTTTACCCTGCATTTTGCCGTTCTCTGTGATCTGATGCTCTTCCATATCCAAATCCAAGACCGGCGATTCAGATCCTTGTTCTAGTTAAGTTTCCTTGCTCAAACTGACAGTTTTACAAGTAAATTAAATGTCACACTTGTATATTTAGATATGGTTAGAAATGACATGAGAGCTCTCTGATTCTGAGACTTTGTCTTTCTATCACTATTCTTTCTTTCTTTCTCTCTCTCTCTCTCATCTGTCCCACCTATATCTTCCCCTCCTCTTTGAAACATGTGAGTCTGATGAAGTTGAGGACAAAAAGAGGCCTTGTTTTACAGTAAGTGGACAGATGAACAGAGAGAGAGAGAGAGAGAGAGAGAAAACGATAAAGACGTCTGTTAGCATTTTTTATGCCTCAGAATCAGACGATTAAATTTCCTCTTCAACCTTTAAGACCAATTTTCGGTTTCGCAGTGAACTCTGTTTGAGCTCTGGAAGGGATCCACTAGACATGTGAACACAAACACCCACAAAATCATTGCTATAAAACTCAGAAGTGAGTCATACCAAATTTAATTGAGGTATAACAATGGACCAAATAAAAGTTTTAAATCCAGTCAAAGGCACTCGTTTAAAGCAGAATTAGAGGTGAACTGCTGTAAATTGAGCTCTTCTGATCCACAGTAAACATTGTTCTCACTCCAGAGGAAATTGAGCTTGACGATCTTACCAACTCCTGACTTCTCTCCACAGTCATGAGCTTGTCTGCTTTCGCGAGCTCGTGTATTTTGGAGATGTGCACGACCAATGGCTGAACGGTACACGGAGAATCACATTCCTCTCACCCGTTGCACCAAACAAAGTAGTGATTCATTCTTAAGTGCAGTGTGTGTGGGAACAACATGTGTTCTTGATGTTTAGTGTGTGCTGTTGGAGCTGAACTTATTTCACTGGCAGACGAGATCTCATCAATGCCTGAGGGATGCTGGCTGTGGTAATGCATCACTGTGTATCAAAGATTTCTCTTAGTAGTTTCAAGGGCGTTAATTTCATCGAATTCATTTAAATGGTCTGTGTTTGTGTATCAGTCACATGTTGACTTGGAGCTTTAATCCCAGCGCTGCTTTGTTATGGAACATACCGGTCCACACGAGTCCTTGTGAATCTGTGAACTCCCCGTCACCCTCAAATCTGAAAAAGAAGAATTCAGACTTTATGCCTTTGGTGCTCTTTGGTCTCGTGGTTCTTTAGGCTTTTAGATAATTATTTTTTACTTCACTGGTATGATACAAAACTTGGCCAAGTGCATGGACATGATTTGAGAAGATTAAACTGTCCTGAAAAAAATAAATGGTCACACTTGTGTTAGTTGTGGTCAAAAATGATGCTTGTGAAACTAATGGCAAAATCATTTTGTCTTGTGGAAATATTTGGTGCTGCACACAAACAAGTTTTTAAAAGATCAACCTTAGATTTCAAACAGCTTGTTTAGATTTATAGCTTTCATTTTCTTGTAGATTTACAGTAAAACATATTCTGGAAGATATATATTCAGATCATATTTGAAAATAGTATATTTGTGCACTTTTCATTAATGATACATTTTTTTTCTTTAATAATTTAACAGTACCATCAGTTTACAAATATTAACATCTTTTTAACACCCCCCTTTCCCCTCCCCTCCCCAACAGCGGCAGTTACTGTAATTAGATGTTGCGATCATAAATCCAATTAAAGCTGCAAGCAGCGATGATAGGGACCTCGCACACGGGCTCACCGCCGCCCGGTGGCCGTAGGACGACAGAGAACCGCGAACAATAATAATTTAAGCCGATACATAAAAAAATCTGAGAAAATCACAGATTTATGCCATACTTGCTCCTGTCAGCAGGTGGCGCTATGACTGTGACTCAAGATTGGCATGTAGATGTCTTCAGTAGTGGAAACTCATCAAACTTGTGAAGTTTCAGCCTGATCGGACATTGTGTGGATGAGTTATAAGCCAAACTACCTACTGTCAGCAGGTGGCGCTATGACTGTGACTCAATATTGGCATGTAGATGTCTTCAGGAGATGAGTCTTAACAACCATGTGAAGTTTCAGGCAGATCGGACATTGTTTGGCTGAGTTATAGGCAATTTTATTGTTGACAGCAGGTGGCGCTATAACTGTGACTCAATATTGGCATGTAGTTGTCTTCAGGAGTGGATTTTAATCAACCATGTGAATTTTCAGGCCGATCGGACATTGTGTGGCTGAGTTATAGGCAGTTTTACTGTTCCCAGCAGGTGGCGCTATAACTTTAACTGGATATTGATATGTAAACATGTTCTGGTCAGGAAGGTTACCAATTGTGTGAATTTTGAGGCAGATCGGATCATGTATGCTTGAGTTATAATGACTTCCTGTTTTGTGGCGAATCGTCAAAGTTTGCGAGGCTGCCACGGACACGCCCATCGAGTAAAACTCTAAAGCTTCGCAATTTAACATCGCCAAGGGCTTTAGATGACAAAACCCAATTTTGGTGTCGATTGGATGAAATCCCTAGGAGGAGTTCGTTAAAGTACAACGCCTGGAAATGGCAAAAACGCCACTTTTTCGCCGCAGGAAGCTAAAAATATACGACTTCCTGTTGGGTTTGAGATTTCGCTCCAAGAGACTTTTTCGTAGGTTTTGGCATGTTTGACGTGTGTGCCAAATTTCGTGCATGTGCGAGATTCGTAGCTCGGGGGCCTGTCCGTTTAATTTTTATAGGTGGCGCCAGCAGGTGGCGCTATAACTGTATCGGGATATTGGCATGTAAGCGTGTTCAGGTCAGGACGGTGATCAAATGTGTGAGTTTTGAGGCTGATCGGATCATGCATGCCTGAGTTATAACAACTTGATGTTTGGTGGCGAATCATCAAAGTTTGCGAGTCCGCCACGGACACGCCCATCAACGAAAACTCTAGACCTTCACAATATGTCATCGATACTGCTTTCAGATGACACCACTCAAATTTGGTGCTGATATGACCAAATTTGTGGGAGGAGTTTGTTACACTGTAAAATCATGTCATTTCCTGTAGCCAGCAGGTGGCGCTATAACTGTATCGGGACATTGGCATGTAAACGTGTTCAGGTCAGGACGGTTATCAAACGTGTGAATTTTGAGGCTGATCGGATAATGCATGCCTGAGTTATAACGACTTCCTGTTTCGTGGCGAGTCGTCAAAGTTTGCGAGACCGCCACGGACACG
Source organism: Danio aesculapii (assembly GCF_903798145.1). Classification (NCBI taxonomy): domain Eukaryota; kingdom Metazoa; phylum Chordata; class Actinopteri; order Cypriniformes; family Danionidae; genus Danio; species Danio aesculapii. The sequence continues at coordinate 28,125,715 of NC_079451.1, read as the reverse complement.
CCCTTCGACGAAAACTCTAAAGCTTCGCAATTTAACATCGCCAAGGCCTTTAGATGACATAACCCAATTTTGGTGTCGATCGGATGAAATCCCTAGGAGGAGTTCGTTAAAGTACAACGCCTGGAAATGGCAAAAACGCCACTTTTTCGCCGCAGGAAGCTGTAAATATCCGACTTCCTGTTGGGTTTGAGATATCGCTCCTTGAGACTTTTTCGTAGGTCTTGGCATGTTTAAGGTGTGTGCCAATTTTCGTGCATGTGCGTGATTCGTGGCTCGGGGGCTTGTCCGTATCAATTTTCTAGGTGGCGCTGTCGAGTCATTTTGCCACGCCCACTTCCGAGACCCATATCAGCCGACCATTTACGCCGCGTTTGATGTGTGTGCAAAGTTTCGTGAGTTTTCGAGCATGTTTAGACCCTCAAAAGTGCCCCGATATGGGGCGGAATAATAATAATAATAAAAAACATTACAGATACAATAGGGCCTTGCACCGTTCGGTGCTCGGTCCCTAATAAATACAGATAAATAATATAAACTCAATAAATAAAAAAGCACACAGACACAAAAACAACTAATAAAATATCAATGCAATAATAAGAATACATAAATAAATCAAATAAGATCATAACACTTTTACCGTGCATCTCACCACAGTGACCTTATTCATCCTTCAAAAATGCCAAATAATTTCCCCATCTTCTCTGATAAACTATTTTTTTCATATGCTGCCACCTTCCCCAATTGCGTAACCCATTCGTGAAATGATGGTGGATCTGCTGAACACCATCCCCTTACAATGATTTGTCTTCAATCATAATACTTATTTGAATCCATTCAGACATCTTCACACCAGACGCCAACACGAACGGGTCTCCCAGTACTTATATTTTTAGGACAAAAAGAAAAGCAGAATGTAACTGTGCACTTTAACCCAGAATTCCTGTATTTTAGAACAGGACCACAGGGCATGCACCAATTCTCCTTCTTCGCTCTCACATCTCCAGCAATCAGCAAAGTCCTTCAACCCAAGCCTGAAAAGCCTACTCGGAGTCCAATTAAACGATGCAAAAATGTACATTTTATTAAGCGTACTCCTAAATTTCTTGACATTAGGTTACAGTTTTGGCAAATTTTCTTCCAATGTTTATCATTAAATGTACAATTTAGATTTTACTTCCAACAGTTTTTAGCACAAAGTGGAAATTACAGCCCATCTTTTCCATTAACCATTTATAATACACTGAAGCGTCATGCCCTCTGCCATTTGCTTTAAGAATTACTGATAAATTACGTTTTTTCATAATGTAAACTTCTTTTTTCCACTTCAGTCATAATCTAGCAAGTATCTTCTTAACTGTGCTTAAGTCTTTGCTCCAAAACATTCTAGATTTACAGCAGCTAAAGTTGTGAATTTCAGTTTCAGGTCTATGCTCAAAAAGTGGTTAAATGTATTATAACTACTGCATAAATGTTATTTAGTACCAAAGAATCTATCCAAAATAAAATAAATACCTCATTTTTCACCGCAAGGAGCGGCTGAGGTTGAAACAAACCGTTACTTCTGAAAATAAAGCTGATTTACATGTTGCACATAAAACTAGGCTGTCATTCGGCGCAAGTACTAATCTGATCTGGTGTCACCTGTTGTTGTTGAAGGTTCCGGTGTATTCTGATCCATCAGGAAATCGGTAAGTTCCTTTGCCATGGTACATGTTGTCTCTGAACAGACCACTGTAAAACGCTCCTGATGGGTGTGTAAGAGTTCCTCTGCCATTCATCTACAGGCCACATAGCCACAGCAAACAAAACATAACAATTACAAAAACAAAATAAACAGAATAAAATATATTTGACATGGCGGTTTCATGCCTGAATTCATACTTCATCCACTTATTTTATTTTTCAGAATAATCAAATTTTGCTTAATTAATTTAATTTGTTTATTAATTGTTTATTTTTATCATATATATTATTTATTATAGAATTTAATTATTTACTAATTCTATTATACAGTTTTTTTATTCAGTCATTCAGGGCTTAGTGCCTTATTTATAAGGGGTCACTACAGTGAAATGAACCATCGACTATTCCGGCATATGTTTTACGCAGCGGATGCCCTTCCAGCTGCAACCCAATACTGGGAAACACTCATACACTCTCGCATACACACGCACTCATACACTGCAGCCAATTTAGTTCATCCGAATAATTTATACAGCATGTCTTTGGATTGTGGGGGAAACACCTAGAGGAAACCCACGCGAACACGGGGAGAACATGCAAACTCCACACAGAAATGCCGACTGGCCCAGCTGGCACTCGAACCAGTGAGGTGTGGTCTTGTCTTGCTGTGAGGTGACATTGCTAATCACTGAGCCGCAGTGCCTCCCAATGTTATTTATTATTTTATAAAAATATGTAGTATTGCATTATTTATTTTAAAAAAGTATTTTTCATTATTTCATTTATAAAATGATATTATTAATAGTGACATCTTATTAGCTATGCTTACCTTATTAATAATAATTAATAATGATAATTATAAATAAACATTTTTTATTTTCACAAGTTTCTTCCTAGCACTCCCTTGTGGCGCCATGGGAGCCCTGGACCTCAGTTTGAAAACAATATTCAAAATTTAAATTATTATTTAAATAATTTTTTTTTAATGATGTCTCAAAGCAAGAAGGTTGCTGCTTTGAGCCTCAGCTGGGTCAATTGGCATTTCTGTGTGGAGTTTGCATGTTCTCCCCTTGTTCGTGTGGGTTTCCTCCAGGTGTTCCGGTTTCCCCCACAGTCCAAAGACGTGGTATAGGTGAATTGGGTGTGCAAAAAAACTGTCCGTAGTGTATGTGTGTGAATGAGTGTGTATGGATGTTTCCCAGTACTGGGTTGCAGGTGGAAGGGCATCCTCTGTGTGAAACCTATGCTGGATACGTTAGTGGTTCATTCCGCTGTGGCGACGCCAGATTAATAAAGGACTAAGCCGAAAAGAAAATGAATAAATGAATGAATGATGTCTCACACACCTTATCATTGTCCCATTCCCCCGTGTATATAGCTCCAGAGGCTGATGTTTGTGTGCCAGACCCTTTCCTGATCACCACACCATCTGAAGTCCGGCAGCACTCGCCCTCTGATGATAACCCACACACAACACACACACACGCACACACACACACACACGCACACACACACACACACACACACACACACAACACAAAACAATATATATAATATATGGAAAACAATATGATGTGGAAAAGGTGACTGTTTACTCACCATATTTGTCTCCATTTGGAAAAACGTAACAGATTTTTAGTGTTGTCTCTGCGGTTAAAAAGCAGTAAGGTTAATCCATTGCACATTTAAATATTAAAATTATAAAAAAAAATACGAGTTTACGTTGTTCAAAAGGTAACAATATATTACAGCAACGTTACTATTATAGTATGTACGTATGTACCAGACATGATGTTGAATAAAAGCTTTATTATAAACTCTTCATCGAGTCATTCAGAATAGTTGTGACAAAATCTCCATAGTAACGACACAGCTCTTCTTCATCTGATTGATTTTTGAGCCAAAAACTGCCTGTACTGCCATCTAGAGATGAACGCGACCATTTTATGCACGCTTCATCGACCCGGAAGTTGTTCCTGGGGTTTTCAACGTGTGTACGGCGAGAGGCAGCTGCGTATTATCGTGAGTAATGTTATTTATTCTGTTTTACAGCCTAACAATTAATAATGACAACTTACTGAAGGTAGACTTATTGTGATATAGAAAGCTTGTTTTGGGGTTACATATTTTGAGACGATATTTTACTTTATTGAATGTTATTTGTTTACTGTGTTTTCTGAGTGATGCCGCTGTCATACGAGACAATTTCCACTTTTACAAGTTTAAAAGGAGCTTATTTTAAGAATGGTGTTTGATTTGTAACTTTTAAAAACTAAAACAAACGTGTAATTGAGCCATTTGATAGCTCAGCTTTTCTGTTGACATATTAGGGCAGTGGTGGCTAAACTTTTTCTTATGGAGGCCCACAAACCCAACTTGATTGAGGCTAGTGGGCTGAAGGTAAATAAATATAGGCTAGTTGGGTAATTTCCTAGTTTATTTAATAATGTTAAAAATGACTAGAAAACATTGCTTTATATTAACTAATACAGGCTTTTTTTACATGTAATAATTAACTTATTACAATAAAAACAAAACAATCTCATTTATAACAGAATTACTCGAGTTTTTGCCTTGATTTGCTCGCCGGTGTCTTCTGCATAGTCCTCTATCCGTCAAGTGACAGTATTTACATTTTAAAAAGTCAGATTCATTTACAACATTTAATTTCATTTTGCTTTTCTGTAGCTCAGCAATAAAACAAACTAAAAACGTTGTGTCAAATTAGAAATGACGATCTGTGTTAAAGGCTTTTGTCCCAACCCTCTCCATCATGTTCGCTTCTCCAAAGGTTACAATGGGCCAACATTTGCCTGCGGGCCCTACTTTGGGCATCTCTGTATTAGGGGAAGGTTAAGACAGCTAAATTTACTCGGAATTACATTACATCATTTATTGAAATTATATCGTCTTTTGGGAATTGCTTATTCCTTCATTTATCATTGAACTCACTTTGTTTTAAGGTTGAGAACAGAATTTGGAAAGTGTCCTTTTGTTTTCAGATCATGGGTAAATCCAAACAGGTAGGAAACCACAACAATGGAAAGAAGAAGAATATCGCCAAGACATGGAAGACTAAGCGCAGGACAAAAGACCTTGACCAGATTCATGCTGACATGATCCCTACAAATGCTGCCAAGTTATTAAAGCAAGATGTAGATTATGATGTTACAGGCTGTGGCCAGCATTACTGTCTGCACTGCGCGTAAGTCACACTTTAACACTCCTGAACACACAACACGTTACTTTTATTAAATTTTTTTAAATGTAAATCCTTTATACATTTTTTTTATGTAATCATTTTTCCACCAAAAACATTTTTAGGAGATATTTTGTTGACTTGAAAACCCTAAAGGAGCATTTTAAGTCCAAACCCCACAAAAAACGGTACGTCAAATTGATTTATTTTTATTTTTTTCAAATTTGCGAAAGATAATGCATATTTGGATATTCAGATTTTCATCCTGAATGTGTGTGTTTTTTTGTGTTGCATTGTAGATTAAAGCAGCTGAGGGAAGAGCCTTACACACAGGCCGAAGCTGAGCGGGCAGCAGGAATGGGCTCCTACATCCCACCGAAAACCATAGAGGTTCACACACAGCAGGTCGAGGAAGATATGGACTGAAAAATTACTTTCTACCTTGTCTACCTCTTTATGGACTCTTACTCTTCTGGTTTAAACCATTAGGTCTGGACTGAGGCCAATTTAACCTCTTTCTGAGCTGATATTAATTTATGGAGATGGACAATCTACATGTAAAGTTCCTCAGCTGGCACAGTGTCAATAAAGTGTTCACTGTTGTGTTTTTTTTTGCTTTCAGCAAGCAAACTTCAGCGACTGAAAACCTTACAATGTTCATTCTGAGCGTATGTTGAATAATGATCTAAAATGAAATCATCAGTCCTTTAGTATTCTCTCTCAAATGTACTTGAGAAGTCAAGTCTCCACATTTATAGTATGCTAAGGTCGTTTAGGTTTGACATACACACTTGTACGTGTTTAACGTGCATTTAATTGTATAGTATAAATGACTCAGCTAGCCAAATAAATGACTTGTTAAAAACCTAGTCCAGTAATTTGTCTTGAATGAACATGGATATGTATGAATTACAGATTGTGTGATCCTGGGTTACGGTTATGTTAATAATTGTTTCTTAGATTTTCATAACACTGCTGATGAAATGATTGTTTTTAACTAATTAGTAGCAATTTTAGAAAAGTTTAGAAATTAAATAGAACTGACTGTAAACTAATAATAGCGCAAGTGTCCACATCAAGTCTTTCTGTGATTGAAATGTTATTTTCAAGAACATTGCTCAAATGTTGAACTGTATTAGCAAGGAGGACAAAAAGACAGATGCAGTACATTCTTTGGCCACAAACCCTGTAATTATGGTCATGCATTGTATGCTGTGTTTCAAAGCCTTCTCGGTTGCCTATCTAGACGCCATCGTTATACACAATCGTATTCACGTCCAGAAAAACGAGCCCAGACAGGCTTCTTGTAAGATTTAAACACGCCCACCGCATTGGGAAGTATGAATGTGCACACTGGCCCTTTAAGAGCGCAGACGTGATCCTCCATCAGGAGAAGCAGGAGTGATTTCCTCATGCGCCGTTACGATGTAGCGGCTCACTGTACAATGGAGAAGAACGTGTGACTACAGTGTGACTTCACATAAGACTTTTTTAATCCCCTCGGGCTATTTTTGAGGCCCAGTCGTGATTTACAAAGACATTTATTAAAGTATGGCCGCAGACGTGGATAAAACTCCAGCAGGAGAGCAAAAGGATAATCATGAGGATCGCGCGACTCCATCCAGCAGACGCGCCCGCTCACGTTTCACACAGATCTCCAGTTTATTCATCATTGCTGCTGTTCCTGTCATCGGCTTTTGCATCAAATATTACCTGGACATCCAGTTTGAGAAACGACATGTAAGTTCACATTTCCCTTGCAGTTGTGTGACCCGTGATGGAGCGATGCTTCTCAGAGCGTCTAACTCAGCTCATCCTTGCCATTGGTTAAAGTGCAGTATGTGAATTTAGTTTGAAATCTAACTCTTGAGATTTATTTAAAGTGTTCATGGTTTTGTGTTACAGATTTGCCACGTCCTCTTTTGTAATAGTAACAGTAAACTTTGCATGAGGTTCTCCAGCTTCCCGCTGTTTTAAGGGTTGGAACTTGGGTTAAATTGTCACAGCTGGTCGAGATTGTCTGAACACCAACCCCCTCTTTCTTTCTCAGCCACACTTCTGTCACTTCCGAGATTATACTGATTCTCCAGACTGCCCTGCTTCTCAGACTACAGCAAAACCAGACACAACACAAAAACTATGTCAGGAATTCAGTTAAAAGTACATCGACGCAGCCATCATCAGGTTGCATGTGAAGAGTTCAGATGCAAATAGCTCAGTGCCACCTGAAATTTTCTTCGAAAAATGATTTTTTTTTGTCAAGCTCTTATGTGTTGATTCAGACGCTTTACTTTTATGGCAAAGAAGATGTTACTTTCATTGCCATTTACATGAAATACCTGAATATAAATATAAGAGACTGAGAAAAATGCTCATTGTAGAAGAAAATTCCTGATGGCACATTGAAGTTTTTACATCTGAACGAACACTTCATGTGAATGAATGAATGACTCTTTCTTTTTAGTCGATTCATTGCAGTTAATCGATTAATGAAGAATAGAAAATCACCTTTTTTGAATTTGAGTCATTGTTATTAGTTGAGATTCAAATCAGTGAGTGATCTTGGAGTAAAATAATAAGTAAATATGCAGCTATCAAGGAGAAATGTTTTATTCATTCATTGTCATTTTTTTGGTTTAGTCCCTTTATTAATTTATGGTTGCCATAGAGGAATTAACCGCCATTTTATCCAGCATATGTTTTACGCAGCGGATGCCCTTCCAGCTGCAACCCATCGCTGGGAAACATCCATACTCACTCATTCACACACACATACAGACTTGTGGGGGAAACCGGAGCACCCATGAGGAAACCTATGCAAACACGGGGAGAACATGCAAACTCCACACAGAAACAACAACTGACCCAGCCAAGACTCGAACCAGCGACTTTCCTGCAGTGAGGCGACAGCGCTACCCACTGTGCCACCGTGCAATCCATCAAAATTTAATAAAACCTGCAATTCAATTAGGGCAATAAACACATGAATGTTTCAAAATTATTGATAAATTTTGTTAAATGCAAATATTATTTATGTTTTTAAAGTCATTGATTTATCTACTGAATCATGTATGCAACACGATTATTATCAAATTATATGAAATTGGTTTAAGAAATTAAAACTGCCTAGACATTACATGTTATTAACTAATAAAGTATACATTTATTCCTCTAGTCTTGCACCATTTTTCTGTTGATTTTATTAAACCTTAAATGAAGTTCCAGGATGTCTAGAAGCATGGGAAAATATATATGTTATTAGTTTAAAGTAATATATTTTTGCAAAATGAGTGTGTTTTTCCATAACTACATACTCCATTAATTGGATTAGCCAGAGTGATGTGACGTAACTCATGTCTGTTATCTCTGTGGATCATATATCTCTTGTAGGAGGCAGGACTGAAGGCACTGGGAGCAGACGGACTGTTTTTTTTCTCATCATTGGATACTGATCATGACCTTTATCTCAGTCCAGAGGAATTCAAACCTATCGCAGAAAAACTCACAGGTATTACTACTCCTCCTCTCTGTCTTTTTACAGGCAAACATTGTCTACAAAAGCAGAATTAAGATGCCTCAAGGCCGTAATGTCCATCACTATAGAAAGCAATGGCTTTTTCATTGTTTCAATATCAAATGTCCATCTCTGTTGCCTGAAGGTGTGGCCCCTCCCCCAGAATATGAAGAGGAGATTCCACATGACCCAAATGGAGAGACGCTGACCCTGCATGCTAAAATGCAGCCGTTGCTGCTGGAAAGCATGACGAAGAGCAAAGATGGCTTTCTAGGGGTAGCCTAAATGTTTATTTTTGTAAATAATGCACTACAAATAGACAAAGAGAGTAAAAAGAAAGTAAAACATAGAGAGTGAATAGTATTGGAGCTAAACAAAGTAATTCGAACAGACAAACAAGTATACACATATGAGTATAGTGTATTATAAGTACCTTATTGTTAATTAATACATCAACAAACAAGGACACAGTGTGAATGTTTAAAAAAGAAAATATAAACATTTATTAATCAGTAATATGAAAATTGTTAGAATTGTAAGCTTAAAATTACTTAAATGATAAAGAGTGCATGTTTAAATTGTGTTCTTTAAGTATAATCTTTCTCATCAGGTCTCCCACAGCTCTCTTAGTGGCCTGCGGTCTTGGAAACGTCCAGCTATTTCTTCATCCACGTTTTATGCCAGTCAGTTTAAGGTCTTCCTGCCGCCCAGTGGTAAATCAGCCCTGGGCGACACTTGGTGGATCATTCCCAGTGAACTGAACATCTTCACCGGCTACCTTCCCAACAATCGTTTTCATCCTCCCACACCGCGAGGCAAAGAGGTACACATACAGTATACCTTTACCTTTAAAAAAACGAGTACAGTGAGTTCAGATTCTTGAGCTTAATAATTTTAATTGAATAGATAATGCGTGGTTGTAAAGAGCTGTTTGATCAAGTAGATTGATGAATAATTTATTTGTTTGCAGGTGTTGATCCACTCTCTGCTCAGCATGTTTCACCCACGGCCTTTTGTAAAATCCCGCTTCGCTCCACAGGGAGCTGTGGCTTGTATACGGGCTACTAGTGACTTTTATTATGACATTGTTTTTAGGTAAGTCAAATAAAAAATTAATTACTGTCAGAATATCTGAATGTAACTTATGTTTTAATATTACTTTAACAGTGAGCCTTCAACCAGCTAATTGTAATTTTATTGGGTCAATGTTTACAGAATCCATGCTGAGTTCCAGCTAAATGATGTTCCAGATTTCCCATTTTGGTTCACTCCTGGGCAGTTCGCCGGTCACATTATTCTCTCTAAAGATGCTTCCCATGTTCGAGACTTTCACATCTACGTCCCAAATGACAAGTTGGTCTTCTTTAATGTCTTTTTTTCTGCTTCTTTTCACTTCTATCTACAAGAATGACCAAAGTGTAGAACTGGATGATACTGCATGATGAGCAGATTAATTGGGATCATGTTTTTTTTGTTTATTGTGCAAATTAAGCAATATTCCCAGCACATTTTTCCCTGGACTTTTTTTTTTGTTGACATTTGCCTGTCTTTTCTACCTCTAACCCTATTTTAATTAATACACTCGAAAAAGACCCTGTCTCCCATCATCAAATGTAAACGGCAGGGTCTGAAATGAATGGAAATCACCTTGAGAATCTGCACTTGAGAACAAATCTATTTAACGACTCGCTTATAAAGACAGTTACTTTGTCCCAATATGAATTCACTGCTTTGACCAAATCATTTAATTCAATTCAATTCACCTTTATTTGTATAGCGCTTTTACAATGTAGATTGTGTCAAAGCAGCTTCACATAAAAGGTAACAGTAAATAGGAACAGTGTAGTTCAGTTTTTAGTGTTTAAGTTCAGTTCAGTTTAGCTCAGTTCAGTGTGGTTTAATAATCACTACTGAGAGTCCAAACACTAAAGAGCAAATCCAACAATGCGCAGCTCTACAGATCCCGAACCATGCAAGCCAGTGGCGACAGCGGCCGTAATGTAAAAAAAAAACATTCTCTATGTGTAATGTGTAAAAAATGTTAATGTATAAACTGACCAGTAAATTTGAAACTATGACAGAACAGCATTTTTAATTGCACCGCACTGCATATTAATCATTTTTGTCTTTTTCATACTGCACAAGCTTTCATAATAGCACCAAAAATATTAACGTAAATAATTTAAAATAATTATTAGAATTAATGTTAGAAATTAGACTTTTTTTGCAATTATCTTTTTCAAAGCAATGTAAATGAATTATCGGTTTAACTATTTGAGTGTGTGTTTTGTATGGCAGAACTCTGAATGTGGACATGGAGTGGCTGTATGGGGCCAGCGAGACCAGTAACATGGAGGTGGATATTGGATACCTTCCTCAGGTTAGTACTCATGATTATACAGAACACATTCATAGACTTAATTTCTGATTCCATATATAATGCTAAAACTGCCTCCACTGACATTTTGCTGCATGTTCCAATCAGCATTCTTTTTACTGATGAACCAAAACCATACATGGAGAGATGATATGAATCATGATATCTAAAATAAATGGGCTGTATATATTTGCAGATGGAGCTCGGGGCAGGAGGACCCTCCACTCCCTCAGTGATCTACGATGAGCAGGGGAACATGATCGACAGTCGAGGAGAAGGAGGTGAACCCATTCAGTTTGTGTTTGAGGAGATAGTTTGGAGTGAAGAGCTGAGCAGAGAAGAAGCATCCAGACGCCTGGAGGTCACAATGTACCCGTTTAAAAAGGTGATAACCCAGCCTCATTTCTGTACAAATAATGTTCATAAATGGCTATTTAAGTTCAACATCATTATTTAACAGTCTGCAAAAGCATTGATTTTTCAGTTGTGTTAAGCTGCTTTGACACAATCTACATTGTAAAAGCGCTACAGAAATAAAGATGAGTTGAATTGGTTGAATATTGATTTAAAGTGGCTGAATAAAAATGTTATGCTTTTTCGGGGTATTCTCTTTGGAAGGTGCCATATTTACCATTCAGTGAGGCCTTCGGCAGAGCTTCAGCTGAAAAGAAGCTGGTTCACTCCATCCTGCTCTGGGGAGCGCTGGATGACCAGTCCTGCTGAGGTAAGATAGCTACTGTATAACATGGCATCTATACTTGTATGACTCGCTTGTCTTAAAGGGATAATTCTGTCATTATTTACTCCCCCTCCACTTGTTCCAAATCTGTTTGAGACAATATTTTGAAGTATGTTAAAAACTGCTAACCACTGACTTCCTTAGGTATTTGTTTCTACTATGGATGTCATGACTACAGGTTTCTTCCATAATTTTTCAAAGTATCTTCTTTCGTGTTCAAAAGAAAAAAAGAAACTCGTAAAGGTTTGGAAGCATTTGTGGGTGGATAAATGAGTACATTTTGTTTTGGGGACTTCGATATATATCGATTCATAATTATAGACTTCGCATTTCTGGGTTTCACAGCAGTGGAAGCCATTATAGGAGGGTAAACTTAAGAGTGCAGTGACTGGAAAAGTACAACCATTGCATTTGCATTCCCATTTGCTCAAGTAACAAAAGAAAAACTCCAATCATAGTTTTATGAAGACTTTCAGAAAACAAAAAAATAATTGTGTGAGACTGATAACGAAAGCCAGAAGAGAGAACAATGTCAAATCTACAGTTTAAGACCATCTTATTTTAATTTGAGATATTATGCAAATTGGGATGTAGCACTAAACTTTTTTTCAACTATATTGGAGGTTTCTCTCATTTGTGTTCTGTTCTCCTCCTTGTTTTATTTAGGTTCGGGGCGGACTCTTCGGGAGACAGTTCTCGAGAGTTCGCCCGTTCTGGCCTTACTCAACCAGAGCTTCATCAGCAGCTGGTCTCTAGTCAAAGAGCTGGAGGATCTGCAGGTCAGCCTTTTTATTTATCATCTGTAGCAAAGCTAAATCAAGTCCTAATAGTCCTAATAGACATGGGATGATAACCGGTTTCAAGGTTTACCGCAGTTTGGGAAAGTCAAGGTTTTAAAATTGCAAATATTTTCTCTTATACCTTTCCTAAGTGATATGTAAGGTTTTTTTAAATGTGTTAAAATAAATCAGGGTTTTTGAAATCAATGAAGACAGCAGAAGTCAATGATTTAGCTCAATTATTTAGCCTGACATGTTTACTGTTCCAAAATATTATAAATGTTTCCTAAAATAAAATATACTGTGTCCAATGGGGTAAAAAGTTGTCGTTTTTTACTTAGACATTTAAAAATAACTTATTTTAGAGCAGTAATCACAAGACCATGTAACCATGGTATATTAAATTCAAGGTTATCATATCATCCGAGACTTATACCGGCCCATGCCTAGTCCTTAATCACATCTAAATCAATGCTTTATTAAGTCATTTTCCTTGATTTAGGGTGACGCAAAGAATCTGGAATTGAGTGAAAAGGCACGTCTACATTTGGAGAAGTATACTTTTCCGGTGCAGATGATGGTGGTGCTGCCCAACGGCACTGTAGTGAGTCTGCTTTAACTTTTAACTAGCTTGTTCAGTCTTCAAGTTCGGTCTTATTCACGATGCTTAAACGAATATCGCTTTTCCAGGTCCATCACATCAATGCTAATAATTTCCTGGATCAAACATCCATGAAACCAGAAGATGAAGGGCCAGGTCTTAGTTTCTCGGCAGGTTTTGAGGATCCCTCAACCTCCACGTATGTCCGCTTTCTGCAGGAAGGACTTGAAAAGGCCAAACCTTACTTGGAATCATAAAAACTGATTTAAGACGCTCTCTTCAGAAACGTCAGAGAGAACTGAAGGGAGGATATGAGGGAGACAGAAAGGAAACGCTGATCTCAGCTCCCCCGTGTCTGCTTTGAGGAACAGTACGCAGACAATTTCTTCATTCAGAAGGCAGCTGTTGACCACTGCTTCATGTACACTACATGTTCCTTAGAGCAAAACAGTTAATGGCAAAATGCACAATATAACATCATTTTATTTGTAGGGTAGCAAGATTGGGGTTGGTCACCTCAATGAAAGCTAAAGGACGTTAAAGAGACAGTTCACTTAAAAATAAAATTCTATAATTTACTCACCATCAATTCTTTTTTTCCTTGAAACATAATTTTTTTAATAAACAGTTGCCTCATTTACTTAATGATTATATAATCTTAAGCTAATGGGAACAATAAACAACATTCATCTCAGTGTTATGGTGAGTAAATAACCATTTCTTAGTATTTTTGAGTGAACTATCCGCAAAAAAAGTGAACTCTACAGAGTAAAACACTCCATTAATTATATTTTTATACATGCAAAGTTGAAGATTATGTGCAAACATAACTGACGAATATCATTAGTCTTGTTAATAACTCAGATTATTTAACTAAAATAGCATTATGTTATATTACTTACCTGTTGAAACCACTTTTATAATTTTGTTTAATTGTATTTGAAGCCACTTATGTTATGTTGCTTTTAGTTCTGCAGCAGACAGGATGGTGTTGGCTGTGGCTTCCTGGATTTAGGCAGTTTGTGATGGTCTGGTCTTAAAGTCTGATAAGGGTGTGAGCAGGCCTGATGTTGTTGTTTAAGTCTGTGGAAGCAACGCCCACGTTTCTGTGTCTGAACAGAATTCTGGCAAATGTTAAAAACCACACAGCTGCAGGAAAGCTGCCATGGGCTCTAATAGATCACCACTATAATCTGCTTTTGTTAGAGGGAGGAGATGCAAAATGGTCAGTTAGGAATATTATTTTGTTCTTTATAAATTAAATATAATAAAATGAAAGCTCACAGGCTGTCAAGTCTCATTTCCAACACATTTAAAGAGGAAACAAAACGCTAAATATACAATGTAAGTTGGCATAATATTAATTGTGAAATAGGTTGTCACCCTTTTCTGCTGAAAAACTTTGTTAATATGAAAATTTGGGGTTGTTTATCTTTGTTTTAAGCTCAAACCTTTACTTATTTGAGTGAAAATATTTCTGTTTTTACATATTTCAAATAGCATTATTATGTTTTATTATACTATCAAATGCAATTAGTCAAATTTGGATGTACTTTGTTCTGACCCCAAACCTTTGAAATATTTCCATTTTCCAAATTTAAAATCATGTCCCTATAACTACAGTCGTGTGTAACTAATACTCTAAACAACTCTTAAACAATATTCTTTTTATGAACAAAACAGTAAGTGTTAATCTGTTTTATTAGGCAACGAGTTAATGAACACTTCCAGTACTGAGTGATTGCATTTTCACATGTATAAATATTGCGTTGGTTTGTATGACTCTTATTTAACATTTGCAGAGCTATTGTTTTTGCACAGACATCTTTGTGAACTGATGTTATTACATTTAAGAGTTATTTACAGAAAGAAGGTTTCCTACAGGTCAGTAATCATCCATCTACAGAGATTTTTAAGACTTTTTGTGAATGTCTAAGAAAGGATTGTGACGCCGAATGCCTCTCAAGACATAAAACATGCAACTGAGGTTTGTCTGAGAGTTTATGCTTGTGGTATTCAGCCCAAAGTCATTTCAGTCTTGGTTTTGTTTTGGCTTGAGTGATGCGAAAACTTTTCCATGTGTAAAAGTGCAGCTGTGGCTTTAAACTAACGGCTAAACCAGTGTGTACATCCAATGACCTGCTTACTAACAGCACAAAAGACTATAATCAGCGGTGTTAAAGGGATAGTTTACCCAAAAGTGAAATTCTGTCAATTCACTCACCCTTCACTCTTTCTGTTGAACACGAAAGAAGATATTTTGAGGAAAGGTTTTCAGCTTTCTTCAACATATTTTTTAGTGTTCAACAAAATTAGAGAACTCATATTGGAGCCACTTGAGGGTTAGAAAGTAGTATATTGAGATGTTTGTGTGAACTATCCTTTTTAAGTCAAGTTTAGAGTTCTACGATAACAGATTTAAACAAAAATTGACAGTATTCACACTGTAACAAAATGGGATTCTTCATCAACTTCAATGTTAGAAATGTACCGTTCAGGTAATGTTATTTGAGTCCTTCATTCAGCCCCAAATGTATTTCTTGTACGATGAGGTGCACTTTCTCCAATCCTGAACTGAACTCAAATGCATCTTAATCACAAGACAAAACAGTCTTTTCTTCTTCATGATGGTAGTAAACACGATGGGTGAGCTTTCATTCAATGCAAAACTCTTCCCTTGACTTCACATTTTGCAGTGTCTCATTCCCTTCTTTTTTACCAGTGTCAGTAAACTCATGAATAATGGCCATATTTTCCGCTAAATCAAGATGTTTTGGATTATTTACAATGTTTGTTCTGTCAGCCGAATGTCCAAGCTTCCAGGTCCAGAATGGTGAAATCGTTGGTCTCCGACAGACTGCAGTTGTTGAAGGTGAAACAAGGGCTGCTCCTGCCCAAAAACAACCTCTCATCCACCCAAAGACCGAAATGACCACTAAGGAGAAAAGAGGCAAGTGAAATTTTTAAGTAAACTTTAATGTTGAAGTCTGAAATGAACGTGAATAAGACTTTTGTTTTGTATTTGACAACAGGCAAACAGTCAGAATGTTCTATTTATAATCATCCAATTTTATAAAGGTGATGCTATACTAATAAATTCATCACAAATGTGCATTCATTAGAATATTAATATACACTTCCTGACAAAAGTCTTGTCGTAGATCCCAGTTGTAAGAGCAACAAATAATAACTTGATATCTAGTTGATTATTTGGAAAAGTGGCAGAAGGTAGATTTTTCTGATAAATCATCTGTTAAACTGCATCCCAATCATCCCAAATACTGCAGAAGAGCTATTGGAACCTGGATGGACCCAAGATTCCCCCAGAAATTAGTCGAGTTTGATGAAGGAAAAATCATGGTTTGGGTTTACATTCAGTATGGGGTGTGCGAGAGATCTGCAGTTGACAACATCAACAGCCTGAGGTATCAAGACATTTGTGCTGCCCATTACATTACAAACCACAGGAGAGGGCAAATTCTTCAGCAGGATAGCGCTCCTTCTCATACTACAGCCTCCACATCAAAGTTCCTGAAAGCAAAGAAGTTCAAGGTGCTCCAGGATTGGCCAGCCCAGTCACCAGACATGAACATTATTGAGTATGTCTGAGGTAAGATGGAGGCAACATTGAAGTCGAATCCAAAAAATCTTGATGAACTCTGGGAACCCTGCAAGAATGCTTTCTTTGCCATTCCAGATGACTTTATTAATAGGTTACTGAGTCATTGCAGAGATGTATGGATGCAGTCCTCCAAGCTCTTAGGAGTCATACACAATATAATAATTTTTCCACTACACCATGACTTTATATTCTATACTGTACATTATTTCTGTTAAGTGACGAGACTTAACTAAAGCAACGTCAGACATTACCGTCTTAAATAAATCATTTAAAATCAAGGCATTATCATATTTTATTTTGATGAAATAAGACTAATCTAGAGGCCTTTACCTTTTATTTAAGCCACTTCTGATACCAAATGATCAACTGGAACTCAAATTATTATTTGGTGTTCCTAAAACTTGGATAAGCGACAAGACTTTTGTCAGAAAGTGTATATCTGTACATGCAAAACACTACTGTACCTTCCTCCTCCAATAGCAAAAGAGTCCAAATCTCCTTTGATGAAAAAGGAGTTTTCACCAGTCCATTTGAAACACTTAAAGAAAATAATAAATGTAAAATCTGTTAGTTTAAGGGCATTTACAACAGGTTTCCATAAATAAATTGAATTTCATTGAAAGCCTGTCCATTTGTTTAACCTCAATGACAACAGAGTTTGTTATTCTGTCTGTCTAGTTTAACAACAGTGAAGTAATTTAAGCAGCTAAAAGTTGAATCTCAACAATACAAACCATGAAGCAAAAAATGCATGAAAATCTCTCAAAATAGACAATTGTTCAAGACTGTATTTTATTAACAGACATAGCTTCAATCCCACAATGCCTTGTGAATTACAATCAAAATACAGACAATATATTAAATGTTAGATATTAAACATTTATTTGCAAAACACCTACACATTTTGGACAAGGTGGCCAAACAAAAGCATTTAGTTCATTTAATTTTAAATTGTTTTATCCCTTAACATCTTTTGGAGTGTGTGATCCAAACACACACATGTACATATATATTTTTATAAATATTTTATTTTAAAAAGTATAAATAACCAGAGTGAGCTGAGCTAGAGATCTCTTCGCATGAATGTTTTTAGATCTGGAACCCAATTATTGTGCTCAAAGTAAATGTACTGGGATTTACCTTAAAGCGTGGGTGAGACAGGAACAGGAAGGTCTCTCCAGTACCATAAAATGCATCACTAGGATGCAGCGGGTGTGAGAGAAAGCTCCCAAAAACCTGAGGGGAAGTTAAAACCACTCAAAGAACTGATACACATTGACAAAATTAAATCAACGGACCAATTTAAAGTGTTGAGTTGTGAGGGATGTTTTTGAATCAAATGCAATGTAACCCTTGTCCATAAGATGTCTAGTGAATAATGACTAGAGCTGAACAGAATCTGTGGACAGTTTTTGGTATTTCTGTGCAGAATTTTTTAATTATTCTGAGAGTACGGTAACTTAAAACTTATTAAATAAAAAAATAATTACTTTTATATAAGGTTTATAATGCAAATCCAATTAAATCCACTTGTTTGGTAAACAAAGCAAGTCTCTCATATATCTACTAAAACCCAGAAAATATGACTTACAAACTGTATTGTATATAACCGCTTACATATTATTCAATAATATTACTGAATTTAATATAAAACTGAATATATTTACACAATGGCAGACTAAAAAAATCTGCAGAAATCTGCACGCAATTTCCATGTGGGTCTAATGTTAATGACTGACCTGCTGGTTGTGGTCCTTGATGAGAATCAGCACAGGTGAGTCAGTGGTGCTGAGTTTCCTGTAAAGAGTCTTGAGGCTGGCCCCGTGTTTGTCTGTGCTGTACGACAGCTGCCATGTGTATCCAATCGTACGTGGAGGAAGCTCTCTGGAGATCTGAGAGAAGAGTCATAATGCATATCAAACTCTCTTGACTGGACAACCAGATTCAGAGTCTCCATTCAGAGAGCGTTGAGCTCTGACTTTGGCTGTGTGCAAGTGCATACTGACCTCTCGAACTTGTTGGGCGTCCAGTATGACACTCTGGCTCAGTATGTAACTCAAACTATCTGGTTCAGTAGAGCCTGGAGCTTTCAGAGCACTCTCCTCCGCTGACACCATCTGTACAGGGACAATGTGTGCGTGACAAACCAACCCATTCACTACTGTTGTAAGCTTTGGGTCAATTATGTTAAAATAATATCTTATTAGGATACAAGGATAAAATCAGTACATTTAAGGAGAGTTATACTGTTGCGAAAAGACTTGTATCTGGAAAGATGTTATATTTATTAAAGAATCTTTAAAAAAAAATGAAAAGTAAAGTTTGTAGACAAACTTTATGGTGTCTTGAAAAAGCCTAGCCTGAAAGTTTGAAGTAGTTTAAAAGTTTAACTAATTGAAGTAGATTTTAAGAAGTTTGAAACAGTCGCCATAGAGAGATAAGTACATATGTGTCAGCATAATTCTAGTATGGACTGGCAAGTTTCTTGCTAGGGTGTTCTGAGTGGTTACTAGGACGTTGTTAGGGTGTTCTAGGGGGTTGCTAGGGTGTTTTAGGTAGTTACTAAGGTGTTGCTAGGTTGTTGTTGAGGATTTCTGAATGGTTGCTAGGTGGTTGCTAAGGTATTCTAGGTCATTGATAAGGTGTTGTTAGGTGGATGCTAGGGTGTTTTGATTGATTGCTAAGGTGTTGCTAAGTGGTTGGTAGGCGGTTGCTTAGATGTTGCTATGGTGTTCTGAGTGGTTGCAAGGCGGTTGTTAAGGTGTTACTAGGTGGTTGCTAGGCGGTTGCCAAGGTGTTGCTAGGTGGTGGCTAAGGTGTTGCTAGGTGGTTGATAAGGCGTTGCTAGGCAGTTGCTAAGGTGCTGCTAGGTGGTTGCTAGGGTGTTCTGAGTGGTTGTTAGGTGGTTGCTAGGCAGTTGCTAAGGTGTTCTGAGTGGTTGCTAGGCCGTTGCTAAGGTATTGTTAGGCGGTTGCTTAGGTGTTCTGAGTGGCTGCTAGACAGTTGCTGACATAAATTAGCATGTTTCTAGTATGAATAAGCATCATGCTAGCATGTTTCTAACATAAATTAGCATGGTTCTATTATGAATTAGCATGTCGCTAGCAAGTTTCTAGTATAAACTAGCATGTTGTTAGCATGAATTTAGTATGATTAGCATGTTGCTAGTATGATAAGTATGTCGTATGTTTCTAGTATGATTGGTATGTTGTTAGTATGTTCAATGTAAAGTCAATGGCAGTTTTTTAATAATGCTAGGGTGTGGCTAAAAAGTTTAAAGGTGATCAGAGATTGGCAGATTGATAGTCAGAATTAAATTAGCCCAAAAAAGTTTGGTCCAATATTAAGTCAATGGGACTTTTCCAGGTCAGTTTTCAAAAAAACATAAGTCGGATCAGTTGGAAAAGATATAGCAACCAGAGTCAGACCAGTTTGGAAGAGAAGATGCATATAGAAATTAGTCTCAGAGGAAGAAGACCACAGAAGAATAAGTGTATGTAGTATAACAGTATGTTAGCTTTCTCAAGCCACCATGATAAAAACCTATCAAGGTTTTTACTTCATTTTAAAAATCTTACCAAACATAAAAAGGCTGATAATGTAACTACACACTGCTATGTAACTAAAACTGCTGTTGTCCCATAAAAGTACATTCAATTTCCATTTTGCTGGCTCTTATTAATCCTCGTGGTGTATTTAAAGTAAAATCTTTCAATAATGCATGTGGTTTGTGGACTCATTAAGGTATGCAGTGTCCTTTCTAATCTGTCACACTGAACTCTAATACCACATGAAAACTGATCATATTCTTTGACCTGTCTGTTCACTTTGTCTTCACATAGTAGCAATACACAAATAAGTTTTGAAACTTCATTAAAAATGAAATCACAGTCCAGTTCAGTTTCAACATTTTTATTCGATGTTTAATAAAAGGTATTAAACAAATACTTTTACAATTGTTTTAAGTATAAATAAAACTATTTACAATTCTAATGCTGTGCAAAACGGCCATATTTAAGAAAATAATCTTTCCATTGTTCAGAGTCCTCAGCGAATGCTTTTAGTTACTTGTTGGTTCTCTGTTCAGCCTCATATAGTATTTGATATATCTTGAACTTAACCTCGGATTTCAGTCGAGGGTCAATTTTGGCCAACATGTCCACGATGACAGAAGCGAATCTGAAATCCTCACTGTCCTGATGTGCGATCTTCTCCCTTGTCCATTCCAGCTGCTCCAAGATATTCAACAAGCCGGCTTCAGTGGTCGACTTCCTTTTTGGCATCAAATCTGAAGAAGATGGTGAGGCATTGGAACTGGGTGAGATGTTTTGTACAGAAAAAGCTGAAACTAAACAGGGCGAGGCGTAACATTTGGGCGATGGACAGGGTGGAGGCGGTGTGGACGAGGTAGCAGGAACAAGAGTGGATTGAGTAGAGAGAACAGGAGTGGATGGAACTGGTGATGAAGGCATGAGGGACAGAGGTGAAGGGTTGTCTGAAGTCCCAGTCTCTGATGTTCCTGATGCTGAGGACATTTGTAAGCTCTCTGTCTTTATGAACTCCTCAAAGGGGACTCCTTTACATCCATCCTTAATGAAGAAAACACAATCACATTCAGGTCTAAACGGCACAAATTATAAACATACAGAAAAATAGATCTGTTTCACAAATATTCCCATTTATTACAATTAGGCATTGGACGATAACTGTTTTCAAGGTATACTGCAGTTTGGAAAAGATTTAAACCCCCCAAAACTTTCTGTTATACCGCTCCTACGGTATATGTAAGATGTTTTTGTTTTGTTTTGTTTTGTAGTTTTATAGGATAACAGTATCTCCAGCACAAAAGATGTCAAAAGAGGACGATTTAAAATGTAAAGAAATCTGTTTTTGAAACTAATAAAGACACCAAAAGTCAATGATTAATCTGAATTATTCAGCTTGACATGTTTACTGCTTCAAAATATTATAAATGTTTCTCAAAGTACAATATATTGTGTTCAAATGGGGAAAAGGTATCTGTTTTTGCCCAGACATTTAAAAAGAATATATTTTACGGCAGTAATCACAAAACCGTGAAACCATTATATTATACAATATATTTTTATCCAAGGTTATCATACCGTCAGAATCTTATACCAGCCCATGCCTGATTACAATGTAAATGTATTCATTATTATCTCTAAAATAAACAACTTTACTTTGAAAACCACTAAAAAACAAGCACTAACATTATTTTCTTTCATATTATAGCATATTACTGACTGAAAGAGATTACTCCTTTCAACAGTTTTTAGAGTGACCGTGGCAGATTTCTCACTCAAGACTGAGGTATGAGGCATTATTTATTTTACCTAATACACCATGCTGCCAACCTAAATAAAAGCACATTATAAATTGTTTATGCACATCATATTCTGTTTGTTGAACATAATGAAAATTTTAGCGTGGTTGACTTTTATTCTTTTAATCAATCTTGTATTGTGTGTATGTATGTATGCATGTATGTATGTATGTATGTATGTATATGTATATATATATATATATATATATATATATATATATATATATATATATATATATATATATATATACACACACACACACACACACACACACACACACACACACACACACACACACACACACACACACACACACACACACATATATTCTCTTACTTTTGTTTGTAAACTGTCATAAAAATATGATAAATAAATCTTCAAAAAAGACTGAGGTATTATGAAGTTAAACAGATTTCACAATTAATATAACATGAAATACACACGCACATATATTTATAATGCAGTTTTAAATGAAAGGTAAGTGAGAGGCTTCCCAAGCCACGCCCCTTTGTTTACTTTCTGACAGAACTTTAGAAGATTTTGAGTACGACTGTATAAAGTCTCTTAATCATATAAATCATACAACAAAATCCACAATATGCAGAAGACAACATGATACAATTTAATTAGCTAGAATCAGATCCAACTCAATAAGAAGCTAATCAGACAGTCACGTCATCGATAAAAACAACTTGCGTTGCTTACCTTCGCATTCAGACTTTTTTCTCGATGTTTAACATATTGGCACAACCACCCCAGCTCTGCCACGATCTTCCTGTATGAGCCTGGATCCTTGCTGCTTGTGTGGATCTTCCTCTTGATCCTCACAAACTTGTCTCTTAGATTTTTCCACGCTTTACGGCATTCCGCTTCGTTTTTCCCGGTGGCGGCGGAGATATCGTTCCACGCAGTTTGTGTCAACTCAAGGTCACCATGATCGTGCAGATTCGGGTCATAGATGATCCGGTGTCGCCGCACGTTCTCTGCCAACGTCCTCTCGAAGTTACTCATTTTCATTTTAGCTGCGAAATATGATAACCATCAACGCACAAAAAGCTGCAGGACACTGCGATGACGTCACTGCTGTGCGCGGACGCGAGTGTTTGAGGTGGAGCTGCAGTTCTCCACTGTCACGACCGATGGCGCTGTGGTAGCCTGCAAAACAGCTTTTTCTTTTTTAATAACTTTGGCTGGCCTCTTTATCTACAGTAAGTGCTTATATAATTATTTCTCATTTGTAAAACACTGATTTGTTTTAGCAGTAAGTGGTGATTGGCGAACACAAGCGATAGTTTCTGGAAGATACCATTTAGGCCTAGAGTCTGTTAAGAAAATATTGATTTTAGGTAATAAGTATATCTTTCCCTATTTTACACATGTAGATGTGTGAAAAAAATCCTAATGTATGAACATTGATCATCTTGTATATAATATGAATTCACAGATACATCTGACGGGAAAAAGACAAGTACATGAGGTAAGAGCTGACTCGTGGTGGCTTGTAAGGCTTGTAATCCAAAAGGTAATACAAGATAAAATTAAACAAATTTTGGGGTTTGTAAGATCTTTAAGGAACAACAGTTGGATTTTAACATGTAAAATGCTGCTTTAGTGCAGAGGAAAACATTGTAATGCAATATAATTGCAGGAAACATCAATGTTGAAAAACGATTTGTTGAATAAAGCAACAGCATCTGCAACTTTTTTTGTAAAATATAAATGATTTTGTTGTTAGTTTTGACACATTTTGTGGTAAGCAGTTTGACTTTCTGTTTTTCTGTGCCAGTCTTTTGTGATTTTAAAATGTGTAATGCGTGTCAAGGTTTTTTTTTTTTTTTTTTTTTTTGGCACTCAAAAAGTCCACTTTTTAAGAAAAAAAAGAACCAATGCTTTTAAAAGGCTGGCTACGGGTCTGTGACTGTGATTTTTTCACTCTCAAAGTGCTTTTAGCAGCTGACTTGGATTTAATGACTACAATGATTACAATTTAAGCTAAAAACTTATATTCTACTGTAGAGTAATAGTAATCTACTTGGATCCCTTGAGGGTGAATAAAATAGCAGCAGATTTTCATTTCTGAGAACTATGAACTATCCCTTGAGGAGATTGACAAATTACTTATAATGTATTTATTTACACATAAAATGCTCAGCATATGAGTACACCCCCCACAAATCTCTCATTTAAATTAATATTTTATATAGGATGCTTTACAATATTATATTTGTGCATATACATTAGTTTAGTCAGTACTGAAGCCAAATCTGGAGTTTATCTCACAAAATAACTTACAATAATGGTTCAAAAATTAGTAGGCCCAATTTATAATGCTAGGGAAAAATATTAAATACAATTTTCAGAAATGGCAAAAATCAAGAGAAACCAAGAGTAATCAAGAGTAATATTTTTTTGCAATATTTTGCATAGATTGAAAGTCTTTCCATTTCTAAAGACGTTCTGTACCTTAAATAAATATATCTGTTTAATGAATCTGTTTTCTTCAAATGCACCAATATATATTATCCATATTCACTGAGAAATGGAGAAAAATATTAAATTATTAAAATGGGGTGTACTCAATTATGCTGAGAACTGTACATTCAGTCAAGGCCGAAATTATTCATAAACCTTGGCCATGAATAACTTCAGTGCTTGACTGTATATTTACAAAGTGAGTTTTTAGTTTTAATAAAGTTACGGAAATCAATTCCTACATATTCTTCTAATTATTTATTTGGTTTGTATTCTCAAATTTACTTGTTCAATCTATTTATATAAAACTAACCTCCCAGTCCTCTCCGGCATGGCCTTCTCGTGGGGACTCCTCTTCTCCTTCCTGCTCCTCTTCATCCAGAAGCACAAAATCCTCTTCATCACGCTCTGCCTCGTCCTCCTCACCTCCCTCCAGGATGCACAGGTCAGGCCGATGTTGACTCAGGTAAGCGTACAACTCATCTGACCTACAGACAGAGAGAAGGAACAAGACGGAGAGATTCAGCAATCTGAACTGTGACACTTTTCATTTTACCAAGAAGACCAGTCTATGCCAATGATCCCCAATATTTTCATTAAGAGACCTCTATTTAAAAAAAATCTAAAGCCTTTTTTACCCCTAAGTTAGACAAAACATGTTAAATTAGTTTTTAGATTTTTGTAAACTGCTAAATCTCCATGAAGATTAAAATATCAACACTAATAATGGTGGCCAGATTTTAATTAAACAAAAAATATTATATTTATCCAGTAACATTACATAAAATTGATATGTTTTTTTCAATCACTGCTGTACACACAGTACACAAAAGTAGGATTAAAATGAATAATTGTTAAAAATGTAATATTAATTGTTTATTCATACAAATTGATTTATTTGTACTAGTACCCTACCCTTCAAATTAGATTGAGTTTTGTGACCCTTGATGCATGTCAGGACCCCCTTAAGTACCTTTCCTGCTGCATAGTGAACCAGGCGTCTCTAGAGGGAATTTTAGATTTAGAAAAAGCCCTTTTCTTCCCATGCTGCAGTTTCTGTCGAATTCTCACAAACATCAGAGATCCGCTTATGCCACTACTTGATGTTGAAGTGCAAGGATCTGGTGAGTAAAGAGAGAGATATCTATAGGCATTAGGTGATAAGTAGAGAGAACTTTTTTGATGAAGTTCTTTTGTTTACCTAATAAGTGTCTTTCCCAATATGACTGCTGTTGGGTTTTGTGTGCGTGTTCAAATGGGTTGTTTCCTCTCTGGACGCTGTCTGGTCCTCCACAGCAGAAAGAAGCAGCCGCAGTTAGCATTCCTCCAGACTGCAGAGTCATCTGTCTTTCAGCTTCAGCCATGTCTTCAGTCTCTCCACATTCCTCATCCTCTACTTCAGCATTCACACTCGAAGGTGCTGTGGAATCATGTGAATCAGGAGCAGGTATGTCCTCTAATGCTGACTGGTGGGGTTTCTTGTTGCTTTGTGTTTTGCTCTTTGATGTCTTAGAACTCTTACATCTGGAAAAAAGAAGGTTAAAAAATAAAATCTGCATGGGATAAATCTCTGCAGTGTCAAATACTCAATAGTTGTGAAATTATTTTTGTTTCAGTATGTTTGACAGATTTTATTTTTATATAAACTATTGTTGCACTACTTGAAATTTGATTTTATGTAAAGATTGTTCAAAATATATGGCAATCATTATTTTTGTCCTTAAAATACAATAAAACAATCTAAAAGTTAATTTAAAGCTTTTTTAAATTAATTTTTTTATTGTATGCCCACATTCACAAAATATTAACATCAAAATGTATAAATGTGGTACAGAGTGTACAGTCTTAAAAAAGAAAAAACTAAATAAATTAATATTAAAAAACATAAATAACTAGGTAAAAATAAAGTACAATCACACTATTTTGAGAGAGTCTTTAGGTGGAGATTAAACAAAAATGGTAAATGAATGACAAGGATCATGTGTTCATTTAAGATAGCTCTTTTTTGTATTCCCAAAGGGGAGAACAAATTCACCAAAATTTGTCAGATTTTTTATGTTTGTCATAGGTATGTTTTTCCTAATGGTAGCCACGAAGCAATTTTTGATATCCACATTGAAAGATGGAGCCTGTGCTGCAGACCAAATTAACAAAATATTTTTTTAATCTAAATATACCAGGACAATAAATAAATGTAATGCATCTTTTTCAAACAGATTGTTCACATTAAGATTTAATAAATACAAAGCTGGGGTCCTATCAAAATTTATCTTAACAATATTTTCCAGTACCTTACGTATTTTCTTACAAAATGGCAAAATTGTCACTGTCCCAAAAACGATGAATGAATGTACCTTTATCTTTTTTTACATTTGAAAGACAAGTCTGTGGTATTGGCAAACATTTTCTTAATACGTATTGGTGTAAGATATATCCTATTAAATAGTTTTAAATTGAGCTCATGGATCCCAAGAGAGGTACATTTCAGGTTTATATTAGCACATACAATGTCCCAGTCATTCTCTTCAATAGTTTGACCAAAATCCTTCTCCCAAACATCGTTAAGTCCTAGTCAGGCAGAAGTGCAATTGTTAGACAAAATGTTATATATCCTTGTTTCAATTACAGTTTTTAAAAATACATTTTTACTACCTTTTAAAGGAACTAAAATAATTTTTAAAAATTTAAGAGATAGTTCACCCAAAACTTTTAAATGTACTCACTATTTACTCTTCTTCAAATGGTTCCAAACCTTTATGAGTTTCTATAATCTGTTCAACCCCAAAAATGATATTTTGAAAAATGCTGAAAACCAATGCTATAGAAGTCAGTGGTTACAGGTTTCCAGCTTTCTTTAAAATATATTGTTTTGTGTTTAACAGAAGAAAGTCAAAAAAGTTTGAAACAAGTATATAAGAATATAGAATTTTCAGTTTTTGGGTGAACTATAAAGGGCACTCATTATTCCTGATTTTACAAGGTGTAAAATATGTCTCTGATGTCCATAGAGTGTGAATGTGACGTTTCAGCACAAAATACCACACAAATAATGTTTTATAACTTTTTGAAACTGATTTTTTTTAGGCTTTGATTGCTTTAATTGTGTCATTTTGGAGACTATCACTTTAAATTCAAATGAGATTGTGCGCCTAGCCCTCTTTTCAAAAGTGGGCGGAGCTCCAAATGCCTGTGTGTCAGCATAGTGGCAGATTCAAAAACAAGACTAATATCCTATGCTAATGAGGTAGAGATTGTCAATATTGGGCGGGGCTTTCCCCTTCTGATGACATGTACAAAAATACAATGTCTGTGCAGACTGTTTTATGAAATGTGATCATACAAAATAAAATTAATACATTTTTACCATTAGAAGCTGCTTATATTCACAGACTGTTACCACACAACTGTGTTTAAACCCCTTATAAAAGTGATTTTTGCATAAAAGGTCCCCTTTAATGACATTATAAATTGTAGAAATGTTATAAAACTTTGATATTACAATTGAACTCGGCTGTCTGCTTTAAAACATATTGTAAAAATAAGAATATTAAGTGTAAACTTAATCTCACCTAATTTCTGAAATGTATGAAAATAATATGAAAAGGCAACTTTTCGATTTTGTAAACAGCAGTGAAACAGGAAGCACCTGTATGTGGTCTTGCTGAAGTAAACATGAGAGATGTCCGTGTAGAAGGACACCGAGGCAAGATCATCCACAGAGCAGGAGAACACATATTCCTCACAGCCGTTCTCCTGAACCAGTGGGTGAGACTTCTGAGGGTCGAAGAAAATCTTACTGGACGTCACCAGCAGTATTCCAGACACCACCCCCTAGTGAGACACAGAGAGTTGCATGTGCTACATTTTATGAAAAACAAATGAAATACAGGCCAGCATAATTTAAACACTACTCTCGCACCTTTCTGTCTGTGATGTAACGAGAGAAAAGCTTGAGGCAAGACAAGCCGGCTGGATCCTCCCCTTGAGAGCATTCAGATGGAAGAGCCAATAAACACACATTTCCATCAGGTAATGGAACCGCCTCCACATCCTAAGAGTGATGAGTACATATCACACAAAGCAGCAGAAGAATCAACGCATTACTGTATGCATGGCGTCACAAAGAGCAGTATTGAGGCTATATTTACTCTCTAATGCTTTAACCAACAATGACTCTAAGCAGACTATTACTCACTTACCGTCAGCTTGTCATATTCTGCATCTGTGGAGGGAGACAAAAGAGTTGCTGTTCCCACCACACCAGTGTCCAACGAGGGATTGAGGCTTGGGACAGAAGCTGTCGGCGAAGAAGTCCATGCCTTTTTCTTGGGTAACTGTTTGAGGTGGTGCATAAGGAAAGACATAGTCAGACTGCCAGCGATTTCACTTCCCTTGCTTCCAACCAGCTGTCCAACCCCCTCATTTCCTTATTCATAGACCCGTGATATCAAATGACTAGAGAGAGTCACAGTGGCCAGAAACTATGAGCTAATCATAAAGGTGTAAATTTAAGGCAAAATGAATTCTAGAAGTCAATGTCATTATTTTCCTTCCTTTTTATGTAATGCCATGTCAGCAGCCAAGACTATTTTCATGGCAAAACATTTCAGTAATAAATATACAATTTAAAATAACAAACAAATGAAAACATAAATTAAATAAGATTTCAGTGTTAATACATGATAAAAATTCTATCATTTTTTCTGGTGTCACTTTGTTAAAAATGTCCTTAAGGGATTTCAAATGTCCTTAAGGGACAGTCCAGTAAAATGTGACTAGCAGTAAGGGGAATTGTGCAGTACAAACATTGAGTGGGGTCTTCACTTTTAAGCAAAAAGGCATGGGTTAATCTTGTATGTCCAATATGACGTCTGGTAAAAATCACTTAATCAAATCTAGTCTTAAAAGTTCTGTTTGAGATTTCAGGTTGTATTTCATACAATTTATTAATTTTGAATGCATCTCACTCCTCTCGCCACTTATTTAAGATTGATGAAAGGCGTTTTAAGACGTTGATAAAAGGTCTCATCTCTGAAGGAGGAATTTGGTATTTGTTCACTCCTTGTTTCAAAGCATCCTTAGCAGCTGCATCAGCTCGCTCATTTCCTGAAAGCCCAACATGTCCTGGAACCCAGCAATAAATAATAAGATAAAGCTGGTTTTGTAGATGGTGAACTTTGGTTAAAATACTATCAATCAAAGGATGATCATTTTTTAAAGATTCCATCACTTGGAGGCATGATTTGGAGTCTGTAACAATAATAGAGTTCTTTTGTTGGACGTTTTCTTTAAATTCCTAAGCTAAAAGTAAAGCATGGGCTTCAGCTGTGAATGTTGAACATTGTTTAGGCAGACTGATTCCATAATGTTGTTCATGTAAAAGAATAAGTTAGAAATTTGATGTCTTATTTGGTATAAACTAAATAGATATATGAGATATGTCCTATTTTGGTGGCCACATAAAAATAACTATAAAAGTGATATGTATTTAATGTTTCAAATAGATTTAATCAAACTAAAATATCAAAAAATGGCTAAATCAATGTTTGATTGTTATTTACTGTATACATCCTGTAGGTCATGTAAAAATTAAAGCACATAGTAATTCTGACCTGTACTAAATTATACTTTTTCTTCCATAATTGTTAACCAAATCCATGAACTCTGCACCTGATTGGCCAAACTTGCATTCTTTATCTCATGTTGCTTTTGTAACAGAACTGTCTCCAAACATGCAAATACTGTTGGATAATATGTAAAGCTAGTATCCACACAAAAGTCGGTTGTTCTTCTATTACTATCTGATAATTTGCATATATTAACCCCTAACTATCACCCAACATATGGAATTCACAATTCCAAATTATTGGTTTTATATATATATATATATATATATATGTTATACATCGTTTGTCAAGATAAGTTCGGGTGTAGAAAATATAGATATATTTTGAAAAAAAAATGTTTTAATTAAGGCAACAGTTAAGGGGTTAACTTCAATTGTTAAAGCTTTAAAAGCTACAGCAAAATGTTCCACACTTTGACAATCATTTAGACGTGAAACGGTTTAAAACCAGCACACTATAAAACAATCTACGGTCAGTTTGTTTCCAAATAGCAGAAAAACCAAACTGAGTATCCATACATTACACATGTATCATAGTACATGTCATCTGGTCAAGGTTGAATAATCACTGACACAATAAACTGTATTTTCAAATATTTCGTCTCTGTGGAACACAAACAAAAATCATTCATTCTTACACACACAAGACACTCGATGGACATCAAATTTAGGAAATGAGAAGAAAAGAGAACATTGGATATGAACCTAAAGCATTTAGCCCGATCATCAAATTAGCTTAGTTTATTATCCCTGCTTTATTAATTACTTTTAAAATGAATAAATGTTTGTTACCAAAAACTTCATAGTCCATTTTCTCTCATTATATTTGCTGT
Source organism: Danio aesculapii (assembly GCF_903798145.1). NCBI lineage: Eukaryota > Metazoa > Chordata > Actinopteri > Cypriniformes > Danionidae > Danio > Danio aesculapii. The sequence goes on along the minus strand of NC_079451.1, from coordinate 28,094,925 downwards.
AAAGTTCCCAAGTTTTCCTTGAAATATCCATTCAAACGCTTTTGTTAGTGGAGATATTTCAAAGCTTGACTGCATCAAATGGGGTGTTTCAGCAACCTTTGCTCCTAAGCTATCAGTAGATGACAGATATATATGACATAATGCTGGCGGTTATATTTATGGAGAATTCTATGTTTATTGGCAGGAGTGTAAAGGTGGTGAAGTGTGTGAACAGGTTTAAAAACTTTACTCACTCCATCTCCATTGTTTGTGCATAACGCCAAAGTCTTCATTGTTGGATCTTTAGCTGGAAACGCCGCCTCTATGAAGATAAAGAGCAAAAGTATTTTAAACGGCATGACAGCAGATGTGTTTGTTTCTTCAGCTGTTAACTACAAACACACTGGGCTAGCAGAAAATGTCATTTTAAACCATGTGTCATAGTCACAGTCGAATTTGAGAGTGCTGATCTCAATAATCAGCAACGATTGAAATAATTTAATTTCAGACTTTAATTGCATGTGTACAACTGGCTTTAATGTGTAAAAAATGTACTGTAAAATACAGCAATAATTTTTATATTATTAATATTTATAGTAACATTTTAACAACTAAAAAGAAATATTTTATATCCTTACATGTGTTTTATTTCAGTGATGGCAGAGCAAAATTTTCAGCAGCCATTACTCCAGTTCTTAATACCATATGATCCATGTTAAAAAGTCAAAATGCTTAATATATTTGTGGAAACTATAATTTTTTTCTGGATTCTGTTTTATACCATTATAAATATTTTTACTGTCAATTTTGATCAATTTAATGGATCTTTGCAGAATAAAATTATTTAGACGAAAATGCTAATCATGGATTAATATGCTAACTCTGGCTAGAAAACAATTGCTAAAAAAAAAACAGTTATTTTAAAGTTTCAGATGTGGCTTTTGTCAAGCTTCCAACCAAGTTTGTCATCAAACAGTACTATTTACAGTATATAATGCTCATTTAAGCCCTGGTCAGATCACACAATTTTGTCACATTTTTGGCACGATTTCCTTGACGTAGGTTGTCATGGGGAGTCGTAAACGACAGTTCACAACAACTGATACCATGTCTGCGACGCCTCACGACACCATCGCAGAAAGTCTAGCATGTTTAATCTTTTCCCTGATCTTCACGAAGAGTTCCATCACGTGGGTGACACTGGACAAAAGGAGCACATAATCTATCAGTTATATCTGCAGGTGCTGGCATTAATACGTGGGTCAGGTCAAAAAAATAGGCTGCATATTCACTTATGGGTGGGTCGAGGGTGGATAAGTTCAATCATTGATTATGCAAACTTTAACTACTTTCTCTAAAATATTATGGTGTTTTAAGCAATTTTATCTGACAGACTGGCACAAATATGCAGACATCTCCATTCTCACGAGTTTCTGAGGTCTCTTAGCCTTCCGACCGAGTTCGTTCTTCTAAAGTAATCTGCGAACATGTTCAGTGCTGCAAATACATAAAAAAGCCTGTCTTGCTTATTCAAATTACTTGATTAAACTAATTAAATTGGCAATGCATGATTTTGTCATTAAAAATTAAAAGTTTCATGCAAGTTTTTCTGAAACTGTGAATATTTCACTGTAATTTTATTTAGGCTAGATTTTATTTTATTTAACAATCCAGTTTGTGCTTTGGAGCAGAAGCATGGCCGGTTTTAAAGCACATCACCTCAGATGATATTCGTTATTCTTGTTCATCTAGTAGATATCTGATGAACAAAAAATACATTAAAAATAAGATACAAATTATACCAAACAAAATTCATTTGAGAAAGAAATTTTTTCCAAGAAAAATGTACGAATTATATATTTTTTGTGCCTGTACACTACTCAGCTGTGCTGGTAGATTATTTTTTTTCACTAGGATTTAATTAATACTTCACTGTAATTGTTGTATCACAAACCTCTGTCATATATTTGCAAATTTTTTAATATGTCATTATTTTAAAGTTTATGTCTTGAGCATCTGATTTTTCCTTGCTGCTGATGTGCTTTCATTTTCTCTGTCTCACCTGTGGCAAGTTCAGGCAAGGGATCGTTTAATAAGCAACCCTGGCTGGAACATATGCATTTAGATTTAAAAGAAAATATCTTAAAGAGCCCATATTATGGGTTTTTGAAAATGCCCTTCCATGTAGTGTGTAACACAGCTCTAAGTGAAGTGAAATATCCAGCTAAGGCTTAAATCTGTAAGTGTACAGTGTTTAAAACTATTGATTCATCTATAAAAGAGTCGACTCATAGTGCTTCAAACGAGTCGTCTTGATAACGAGTCATTAGGTGTTTTGCGATGACGCAGCCACGAAACACAAGCCTCGCCAGTAGTTACGCGCGCAAACCAGGGATATTTTGAAACCTGCGGCCCCGCCCACTAACACAGAAAAAACACTAGACACACACACACACAGACGCCGCCGGTCGAATGAAGTCACGCTGTGCTCAGATGGATAATATTGACAGTCTCTACCCAAAGATGAGTTGTGAACTGTGAAGAGTCAGTGGTTGAGGTTTATTCACTAGTGTAAGTAAGTGCGATTAAAATTGTTGCCTCGTTTAACTTGCAAATTATGTATTTATTGTGTTTTGTTACTTGTTAACCTGGTACAGTACACGCGGTTACTCTTTATATTCTCTTATCACATGTAAGCCACGTTAAAAACGTGACGCGTGCCGCTTTGTTTACGGATTTAACGTTAAAGGCTTTTGTGAGCTCGCGTTCCACTGCCGTTTGTCGTTGCTATGGCCATCGTAAGCTAGGAGACAGGAGACTCGCGTCGCTTTCCCTAGTTCTTCTGAGGAGCGTTGTGTGTGTGTGTGTGTGTGAGAGAGAGAGAGAGAGAGAGAGAGAGAGACTCGCGTCGCTTTCCCTAGTTTTTCTGAGGAGCGTTGTGTGTGTGTGTGTGTGTGTGTGTGTGTGTGTGTGTGTGTGTGTGAGAGAGAGAGAGAGAGAGACTCGCGTCGCTTTCCCTAGTTCTTCTGAGGAGCGTTGTGTGTGTGTGTGTGTGAGAGAGAGAGAGAGGGAGAGGGAGAGAGAGAGACTCGCGTCGATCTCCCCAGTTCTTCTGAGGAGGGTTGTGTGTGTGTGTGATAAAAGCCTTACACTATGAAGCGCGTGTGCACTGTGACTACTTTTATATAGTTGATTACCAGCTGGGCATTTCACTCTGTCTCATGCTGAAGCCTGTCACTGTCGACCAATCGCAGCAGGCTGTCATCGGTCCAATCAGCGCAGATTAGCTTCGCGCTGAGGAGGGGTTTGGGAACAAATGAATCGCTGAACGATTCATATGGGAGTCGTTGGGATAATTAGGTAAAAATAAATGCAGATTATAAGACCATCAAAGTGTTTTATGACCTTGCATGCATATTAGACTGTTGTTGGAGACCCTTACAACCTAAATATGACCCTATTTCATGTATAATATGGGCTCTTTAATATTAAAAACTATTTGTCAGCAAGCATCAGTGTTTATTGAGATTGACATAAGATAAAAAAAACATTGAAATTAAGATGAGAAATATTGACATCACGGTATGACTGATTGTGAAGGAACGTGTAGTCTGGCACATTTGTCCCACGATAAGTCAAGATTTTAGCAAGATCATTTTTTTTCCCCTCGCATAATCTGGCATTTGTAACCAACAATAAAACTGTGTGATCTGACCGGGGCTTTACGTACCCTTCAGATAGTATTGTCTTAGCTTGGGGTTTCGGATTTGGTGATGTCCTTTGATGCCCTCCTGTCCAACATTTCTCCCCATCGCACCCGGAGTGCCAATGGAGCACTGAGCAGAAATGAAGCCTGGAGTCTGTGAAATTCCAGCTGGAAGCTTTGATCCCAGTCTAATGACAAAATGAGTTTGATCTTTACATTATTAAGGTTTCTGTTTTATATTTATTACTTTTGACCCAACCAGACCTTACCTATTTTTAACATTTCCAAAATAGCTGGCCCTGCTCTTGTCTCTCGGAGCTCTGTGGTCCATGAGGTCTCACTGCTGAGATTGAGAACTGGTCAGTCAAAAAAAAGTTCACCCTTTCAGCGCAGGAATCAGCGATGAAATGACTGCCCACTGCTGCGTCGGCATCTGGAATACTTCCTCTTCCTCCTCACCATCCTCATCATCATTCTCTGCACTCTACAGCAAACCTGCAAAACCTGCAATATGAGAGCAAGAACGGTGAGTCTGTAACTGATTGTTATTTAGTTTTAGCTAACTGATAAGTCCTGTTTCATTTTATTTCTAAGCTGAAAAATGACTATAATACATTTTACCATGATTTACAGAAGACCCACCAAAATGCCATTCTTTCAAAGTTAGTAATTCTTATACCAAAAACCTCAGGTACATCAATAAGAATCATTCATTCATTCTCCTTCGACTTAGTCCCTTATTTATCAGGGGTCACCACTGTGGAATGAACTATTCTGGCATTTGTTTTATGCAGCAGATGCCCTTCCAGCCACAATCCAGTACTGGTAAACACCCATGCACTCTCACACTCACTCACACACACACACACGCACACACACGCACACACACACACGCACACACGCACACGCACACGCACACACGCACACGCACACACACACACTCATACACTCATACACTATAGCCAGTTTAGTTTATTCAATTCATCTGTAGTGTATGTCTTTAGACTGTGGGGGAAACCGGAGTCCCCAGAGAAAACCCACGCCAACACAAGGAGAACATGCAAACTCTACACAGAAATGCCAAATGGCCAAGCCGGGACTCAAATCGCCTTCTTGCTGTGAGGCAACAGTTCTTACCACTGAACCACCCTAATAAGAATCATTTGATTACATATTAAAATACTCTACTTAAAGGCAGAGTACCTAATTGCTAGAGGCCGCTTATTTACAACAAAGAAAAGGTGTAGTTTGATAACAGCGTGACTGAGTGTGGGAATCATCTTCATTACATCCTATATGGGACTCTGAAATCTGAAGCTGAAGTATTCAAAATAATTATCATGGTAGTATGAAGCAAAGCAAAGCTGAAAGCTGTGGAAGCGAAGTGAGATCGCTGAAGTAACTGCTGATGAGGGAAGAGCACATCGATGCACAAAAGCAGCAGAGCTTTTATTATGCCACCGTCATTCTGCCTTTCCAGTTCTTCAGCTTGTGATCACATAGAGAAGAAGCAATGCTGTTAATGTAAAATTCATTCATTCATTTTCCTTCAGCTTAGTCCCTTTATTCATTAGGAGTCGCAGGCTAATAATTCTGACTTTAACTTTGTATATAAACCAGTATGTAACACTGTTCTAGTTCTTTTATTGTAAATAAATCTTACACATTGTGCCTTTAATGAGGACACAGTTCAACCCTAAAACATGAATTAACTGCCTTTTTAAATCTTTTTATTTACCACTTACCTAAAATTTAGGATAATCCTTTTATTCGTTCCATATAAAAAAAAAATTATGCTGAATGATTTAGATACATTATCTCACCCTTATTGACATATTTATTTTCACAAATGTGTTCTGAAACATTTAAGCAGACACTTGCTTTATAAACAATGAAATCCTTTCAAATAAAGATTGCCAGTAAGATCTCGTTTTCTTTATACCCACATAAACATATTTAATAGGCTACTCTTAAAATGCATGTGGTCTAACAAAACCCAAGTAAGCGGATTTATGCAAACTAGCTCGCTTACTAATGTAAACAGAAAATATCAAAGTCCATTAATGATGTGCTTGATCGAGTGAATATAACAAAACAGACGTCGAAGCAACAATCAGGCCCAAAACAGCTCAAGTTGGGGATTGTTAATGCAGTGCTGAAGGCCGAGCAGCATCACAATGTCGCACTTCTGTGTCCAGCAGCAACTCTAACGCATATAAACAACATTAATAAGGCCCGATGTTACCAACAACTGGCTCTTTTCTCTATAATACAGAAACTGATGATTATTGTCTGCATCTGATTCAAATTCTTCAGCAGTCTAAGATGGATCATTCATTGTGCTGAGCTCTTTTGTGCGTTTCTCTCAACTTGGCACTAAACTTTGGTTTTAATGAGGTAAAATCACCAAATATATCAACCGAGCTTACCTTGGTCTTTAATGATGCCAGAAAACGAGCAGCTGATCGGGACGCTCCGCATGATGGGCTGTCATGTGTTTTGATGCCGCTGCGGTGAATCTGTCACCAGTCATTAGATAAGAGCACAACACTGCGATCAAAACCGTATACTCTCTCTTAATTCTCAAGTACATGAGCTAAATGTCCATCCAGAATGCACTGGATAAATTATCTGCGTGAATCCATTTACGTAGCTTTGTTTCAGTGCGTTATGGCTAAGCAGTCACTTTTTTCAGTAAGGTGACTTTTATTTTATTTTATATCACTGAGGCTGCATATAACATGGGTGAATAAAAAACAAATTCACTTTTTTGTAAACATAAAAATCTTAAATCTACTGTTATAATCATTCGTGTGTTTTAAAACTCGTATTTTAATCTTACGTGCATTTACTTACGCTATTTACTTTTATTTTGTATTTAAAACGCTCCTGAGAAGGACGAATTCTATTGGTTTGTGAGGTAACATATGCGGAATTTGAGCCAATCGCAGGACGATGTTCTCACATACGTCTTTCCGCCTCATGCACTTCTTGCAAATTAGCCGGGGGCGCGCTGAGCTATCGGCTAAACTGCTAACGGAACAGGGAAAAGGAAGATCAGACATTTCCTACACAGTAAAACAGAGTAATCTGCACAAGTGCAAAAATAATTTGATCTTATTTTACCACACACGGTAGGTCATCTATTTCTTATCAATGCATAATAAGCAGGTGCAGTTTATGAGGTCGTTTGTTAGCTGAGATGCTAAGGGAAGAAATGAGGGTCACAGGACGCTTTTGGTTTGTTTACGTTGTTTACGTTATAGAGTTTAGTGTATTTTAAAGGGTTCTCAAATTTGAGTGTTTACTGTTAAGTGGGCTTTTTTTTTAACCATAATCGTCTGTTCAATTAATTGATTATTTTAATTTGTCCACTCTTATTTAATTTGTTACTTTGCTTATCACTTTAACGTTAATTTAACGTTAGTAGTTTAGTGTTTTGATTACTTGACTTACATTACTTATATTTTTAATGTAATAGAGCTGCTGTGCATTGTAAAACATCAGTATGTACACTGTGCTCTGAACACTTTATTTACTTTGTTCACTACATTTATACAATATATATAACATAAGGGAATATGCAAAAACCTCAATACTGTGCTCATTTAAACTGTACATGATTGATTAGCATTGACAGTGGATTTGAATATGAAGAATTGACTACTTCACGTTTTTCATTTGAATTTTTTTTAAGCCAAAGATCTCCCCATCCCTGATGAACATGTTCAGTGTGCTGTAATATAATCAAATCCCCACTGCACAGTCTAGGCACCATTGATTTCTTTCAACACTTCAAAATGGAAACAGAAGCAGTGAGTAGATAAACAGCTTAAAGAACTGTTTTATTTATGTTTTGGTAATGTTTACGTGTTTTTTAGGATACTTATTTTCTGTTTATTTGATCTTTAGGAGGTTATCCCTATTTGGCAAAATAAACCGCATGGATCAACCCGTAGCGTGGTGAGACGAATCGGCTCTACACTGCCTCTTAAACCATGTCCCAGAGCATGTTTCCAGGTATGGGAATGAAAAATAAAATATGTAGTCTAGACAAGTTTCTTGAAGCTCAAAATTGTGGGCTGCTAGAAACTCCAAGGTTTTATTCCCAGAGAAAACAAGAACTGTTTTTAAAAATTCTTCAATGCAGTAAATATTTGTATATTAAATGCTATACAAATTTGTTTTTACATGTGGTAAAAAAATTATACACTTTTTGTTTTACAAGGGATTTTAGGTATTTTAGATCTTTAGGATCAGATGACAATTTAAATATTATGCTAAGAAATGTACATTTCGAAACTTTAGATATTATAAATTGACGGTTTGGTATATATTTTAAAAAAACAAAGTAAATTAGAATTTTTGCAGGGAAACTTACTGTCATGTACTTATCTGTGTGACTGTAACATATATTTTTAATTAGTTAATGATGTGCAGATTTAATTTAACACATATTAAAAAAAACTTTTTGCATTTAAGATTCCTTTCATACCCTGTGGTCAGTCAGCTATGACTGCAAATAGTCAGTGTGATTTATTTTTTATTTATATTTGTTTACTCTTTAGACTGATTGAATTAAAGCCATATTTTAGATTGCTAAAGAAAGTTGCTTTTTATCCACCAAGACTGACAAAAATCTTGTTTATTAACTTTATATATATATAATAAAATCTTTCAAAAGGTTTTTTAGAATTCATAAGGGTAAAAACTTTTAAAGAGATGCTTTTAAGGGCCATGAAACCTCCCCTCTTTCGGTTCAAGTCTACCTCAGAATTTTTTCCTAAAATGCTTTGAGTGGGCGTGGCAGGCAGTGCAGGGGAAAAAGAGGGGAGCGAACAACTGTTGTCAGTTGGCTCACAAAATGAGACTCAAACCACGAGGAGACGTGTGATTTTATAGTTTACAAAATTAAAATGCAAAGAAATAAACAGCAATTTAATGCCCTGCTACACTTGTTATTCAAAATTTCATATACACAAACACAATTTGTTATATCATGATAAAGATAATCATGTTTATATAAACACTATAAATGAGGGGGATTCTCTCCTCCTCAATCTCCGGGTCTGAATGCAGACACAGTGGATAGCAGTGCAGCAGGTCTTTTGCCCTGTCTATTCCAACAATTAACTCTGCCGGTAATCTGGAGGATTTTAAACATATGCGAACACAGCAGCATGGATATAGGCGATGTGTCTGAATGGTAACGAACTCAGCTGATAAAAAACAAAGTCCGCCATTCTCCAATACTCGTACAGAATCAAGGTAGAAAAACATGCTACAAACTCTGTGGATCATGGAAACAAACACATAGGACCCGTGCCGTGCAAAAATTATTTTATTATTTATTTTTAAAGATTTATTTTTGGCCTTTTTGCCTTCATTAGATAGGACAGTATTGAGACAGGAAGCGAAGTTGGGGAGAGAGAGAGAGGGGGGGGGGGTGTGTAGGGAAATGTCCTCGAGCTGGGATTCGAACTCGGGATGCCCTGTCGTGCTAGTGCACCATATGTCGGCTCACTAAGCTATTGCGCCGACACAAAAATTATATTAAACCCGGAAGATGAAATTAGCTGAAGAAAGCTAAAAATTATCCAGTTTTGCTCACAATAAACTGATGCTCAAGACACACAAATCTGTTAAAATTTCAAAAAAAGTACTCCAGGGTGTCTTGAACCTTTAAAGAGATGTTTTTGCTCTTATGTTTTCCAGGAACTCCCAGGCCTTCCTTCAATGCGTTCAATCGATGGTCCACTTGTGCCTACACTAGCAGACATTGCCTGGATTGCAGATGATGAAGAGGAGACCTATGCGAGAGTCCGGTAAGTCTGTCACACTGATGCACATTCTTTCACTAAGTGCATTGATTCTCAATTCCGGTCCTCGGTCAACCCCCCCCCTCCTTCTCTTTCTGATCCTTATTTTCACAAGGATCAGTTCAAGGAAATATCTGTTAATGAGCTGATGATCTGAATCAGGTATGTTAAGTAAGGAAGACTTACTGGGGGCAAGAGGACCGGAATTAAGAACCACTGACAACAACACACCGCTAACACATCTTAAGCAAGCCCATTTAACTACTGAGATATTGTGACATATACGTTTCTGAAAGAAGATTCCGGACTGCAGTTGTGTATATTTTTCAGGAGTGACACTCGTCCACTGAGGCATGAGTGGAGGCCTACGCCACTGCTGGTAATGCACAGAAACTCATCTGTGCCCAACTTCAGAAGAGAAGGCCGACGCGTAGAGGGATTGAGGAAACCAGGAGTGACTGCTCTGAACCGCACCACAGCATTACAGGATGAGCTGAGTCGACTCAGAGCGCAGATCGCCAAGATCGTCGCTGCAGATTCAGGTTGAGCAGCTGAATAAAGCTCAATCATTTGTCTAGCTTGGTGTTTTATTTATTTAAAAAAAATCGTATTTGTGGTAAGTTAATACTTAAAGCACACATGAAATCAAAACTAACTATGTTGATTTTGTTAGCTCACATTGCTAGTTTTGTGGTGAACGATTCATCTGTTCATGTCATAAGGAAAAATGAAACAATAATTTGCCCTTGTAATCTAAAATTTTAATCTGAAAATGCACTTCCTGTTGGTTTTCAGTTAAATTTTCAGATTACATCTGTCTGAGGTATTGGGCGTGGTCAACATACTTAACCACGCCTCTCCAGCTGTCAGTTTTGACAGCGCTATGACAACAAACAGATATGGTGAAGAGGAGTTGTCTGATATGAAACTCCCAAAACCCTTTTCAGGACATTTCTGAATGAAGTGCCAATTTTACTACATCCTATCAGCTCACAATAGAAAAAAACAAGTCACGCCCAGTTTTCTCATTTAACATTCCGTTTCTCCAGGAACTGCGTCACAATATGAAAAAAAAATGGTCACAGATTTCAGTTTATGCAGCCTTTAAGGCAAGACATTTATGCTGATTAGGATAAAAAAAACAACTAAGTTCATATCCATGCTTGTATTGATACAAGTTACCTAAAAATCTACTTTACAAAAAGCACAAAATTGGCTGCAGTGTCTCGCCTTAAAGGAATATGCATTTAGAAAGAACTTTTAAGACTTTCCTGTGGCATCAGAAATGTTATCAATTTGATGTAAAACAACTTTGACCTGTTTCAGATTCGAACCCCATCACCCCTGATCTGCTGTCCCCTGATGACACTAGCATGGGCTTCTCCATGGCTCCATTTGAGACTGCTGCTTACCAGGCTCCTCCCACGGCCTCTTTTGTCATCAGTGATGTCACAGAGGAGGAGGAGGAGGAAGAGGAAGAGGACAGAGAGGAAGAGGAGGAGGTGTCTGAACTGGTGCCTGATCCAATGCCTCCAGTGTCCATGACGGCATCTGCCACATTTGATCTTGATCGCCCTACGATGGACTTCCGGGAGCCTGAAGAGGACACTGTATCCCTGTCCAAATCAACAAGCTTTGCTGATGTCATGGACATGCTGAAAGACATGAACCGCTTGAAGATGAGCAAGGACAGGTGAGAGCTGCTTCAATCACTATGATATTGACTATGCAGATTTTTAGGTTTTTGTGCGAGTTATTTAGAATTGTTGTTATTAATGTTTATTCTTTTGTATTAGTCTTTTGTTATACACAATATAAGATTAATATAAGGAAGAGTAGATCTTTGTATATATATATATATATATATATATATATATATATATATATATATATATATATATATATATATATATATATATATATATATATATTGAACAAATAAAACATATTGTAGTTTTAATAACTGATTTATTTTATCTTTGCCATGATGACAATAAATAATATTTGATTAGATATATTTCAAGACACTTCTTTAATAATAATTAATAATTAATTAATGACTTCAACTGTGTGTGTATATCTCAATACTATTTCTTTTACTACTACTACATATTAAAACATTGTTATTATTTATATAACCTGAAATTGTATTGGATTATTATTATTATTATTATTATTATTATTAATTTAAAAAAATGTTATTGCATTTTGGTTGATTTTATAAATGAATGCAAATATAATAGGAGAATAGGTATTTATTTACCTTTTTAATGTTCATTTATAATATTATCAGTAAAAATGTTTTATGGGAAGCGAAAACAAGTAAGCTATATTGGTATCATAAAGTTAATATTTAATAATAATAATAAAAATAATAAAAATCATCATTATTAATAATAATAATAATAAATAGTTATTGCATTTTGTCTGATAAAATGCCATTTATTTACCTTTACTATTTATTTATAATATATTATCAGTAAAATATATATAATGTCATAATTATAATCATAATTAAAATAAGCATTATTCATGTTATAATTTAATATTTAAATTAACATTAATATTTAATTAAAATAGTTATTATTAATATTAATTATTACAATAACAAAATGTGTATACATTATCACCTTTTGTGATTTTGAAATAAATGTAGTAAAAATTATGCTAGATGTTAATATATTCTAATTATTCATTTATAATATAGCTATAAACGATTATAGTGATGGTAATTGTATTAAAAATATGCACTGATAGTGTTTATTAAATGTTGTTTGTTGCTTTGTGTGTGTGTTTATGTGTTTAGATAAAAAATGTTATTGTGTTTTGTATGAAATGAAAACAAGTAGGCTATTTTGGCATTATAAAAATATATGTATTAATAATAATAATAATAAATAGTTGTATTTTGTCTGATTTAAAAAAAGAATAAATGCAAATATAAATATTTACCTTACTATTCATATAGTTTATATTATCAGTAAAATTTATATTGTAAATATATATGTGTAAACATGCTTTTTTTTTGTTCTGTGTAAAGTTAAAGCGGTATTCATGTAAAAAATTATGATTTATTATAATAATTATTAATAAAAAATAGAATTTGCATTAATTATCATGTTTTGTTTGATTTTTAAAATATAAAAAAAGGTATTAATATATCCTAAATATTAATCTAAAATAACAATAAACAATTGTAATGGTGATGGGGATTGTGTTAATAATATTTGTAGTAAGTGTTTATTTATCAAAGTGTGTGTGTGCGCGTGTGTGTGTGTTTAGATATAATCGTGGATGCACTTCACTAAGGGAGGAAGATTCTGCCTCTCTAATATCTGAAGCACTGAGGAAAAAATTTGTCCTGAAAGATGACGACATCAGCATGAGGAAATAATCTAGAATCCAAACCCTCTGCAGACTCTCCATGTAAGGCTGAACTGCATGGATATATCTCATATTCGGTTTAAAGGCGCATTTAGACCTACAAAACCAAGAGAATAAAGCATGGTCGTGGAATTTTAACTACTTTTCTGTTCTGAAGTCTTTTTTTTTTTTTTTTTTTTGCTTTTTACTGGCTCAATAGGCCTGTGCCTGTGGACTGTTGCGATGGAAACCCCATAAAGCCTCTGAATAGATGGAGATATTCTGCATTCTTCAGCGCTCCCACACTGGTGGTGACATGGCTGGAAGGAAAAGATGAAGCTCTCTTTAACACACACACACACACACACAAACACACACAATCACAAACGCATACACACCCACACCAACATGTGTGTGTGTGCGTGAATAAGGGTCCATAAAGATAGCCTTTATACACAGCGGATCACTCAACCTCCAATTCTGCAAAAAAATCCAGCACTACTTCCCAAATCCTTTAATAATCCAAATTTCACGCCAAACTATTCAAGCCACGAAACCATAGAAGATTCCTGGAAGAGCCCAGATTTGTAGACGTGTAGTTTGAAGCTGTATCTCTTGCCTTACACGTTCCCTCATTCTCAACCCTGTTATACTTGAAGCCGTTATGACGAGTGATCTGATGATATGCTAACACACTGACTTTCCATTTTCAGATGAAACGAGATGACGTTCTTGTTTGCGTGTGTACATGTGCACCATAGACTTCAAGATTACATTCACTTGTAATTAGCGCTCTGTGATGTTCCCATTTTGAAGCGTGTATATTTTGCCAGAAGACTGATGTGGTACTGTTACATGAGTTTGAGTTTATAACGTGTGTGTGGTTTTCCTTTAGCAAGTACATTGAGAGAGCTATTTTTGTTTTGTTTTATATTGCGTGTGTCAGACAGGTTGTAAGTGTTTGTGTACGTCTGAATAGCATGTGTGATGTGATGCTGGATGTGAGCCAGGTTTGCGAACGCCTCATGTTTTATATGATGATGAAGGATGCTTTATTTTTCTCACTTTGCAATGTGTAACAAGCAGTTGTTTTAAACCATACACAGCTTTTGTGCCATGAATACTCATAAGTGGGAATCAAACCCAAAATGTGCTTTCACACTCTTGTTTGGACCTGCTTGCAGCCTTTTCTTACCTGTCTGAAATGATGTGTTACTCCACAGTAATCTAGCTTTGTTAAAATGCTTACTATTTAGTTCTCTTCATCATTTGTTTCAGAGCCACAGCTACCAATAATTCATGCATTAGTTTACAGTATAACTATTTTCATATCAGAGTTCTATTCGTATATGAATCTGATTAAAGTCATCATTAATGATAATAGAGCTGTAATTGAAACTTGTATCATGCACTGAACATACTAGCATATGTTCCTGTACCCGTCAGAGTAACGGGTAAACGCGTGTGCGAGATTCTGAATGCCGAGTTTCATTTCTTGGCTGAACCACGGTAAACACTTCAAATTTGCTTTCATGCAGGCCAGCGTTGGCGGTTTCATGGTCTCTTTTAGAGGACCGAATCTTGTGTAATTGCGTGTTTGCCGTTTGTCAAATAAGGGAATTCTGTCTGTATGTTATATGTGCGTAAGACAGGAAAACAATAAATGGTTAAAGTCATTATAGTACGTTCAGTTTTATTCAGTGTTGTCGTGACGATCAGCAGCCACGCGGGAGCGCCATTTTCTACACTTTCGACAAAAGTAAAATGTCCACTTGTGTTCAAAGATTAAATTGACAAACAGTGACTAGAAAAGCATAATTGTTTTTAAAATAAGCTTTGTGACTGAAAATATTAAGATTTCCACAGAAACGGCAATCAAGTCAGCATATTTTAATGACACCTGGAGAATCATTTGACGCTAATAACTGCTGAAATCCAGCTTTACCATCAGAGGAATAAATGACATTTAAGAATATATTAAAAATCAGTTTGGGCATGCAATTTCCTAAACCTATTTCCCTCTCAATTTTTTTCTGTGTTGCTTACTGCGAGTTCATATTGGGACTGCACAATATATCGTTTCAGCATTGATATCGCAGTGTGTGCATCCGCAAATAGTCACATTGCAAAGATTTGGAATGTTAGTCTGGATTATAGTTGACCAGGAGCTACAGAATTGCATTTAATCACTGTATTTATACAATTTAGGAAACAACAAAAAAAGTTTTTTTCTTTTAATTTTTGGCTTTGTTGCGAGTACAAATATCTTCATTTCAACGAGAAAACAGGATTATTTACCATACCCAATTTACCCTGTGTTAAGGGGGAAAAAAAACTCTTAATTTTGCCTTATTTCATCTGAATTTTAAAACAATACTTTTTACTTGATCTTAGATGTTTTTCTTTAAATATTAGGGCTAGAAATGAGACAAAGTAAAAAAAAAAAGCATTTTTCTTTGGATTGTGATTGTTTAATTTCTGTACCCGAAGACTTCTCAGAAAACCGCCATATAGTGCTAATCACTATCTTGTGAAACTGTAGTTACATCGCAATATTTATCGCAGAAAACTAAAATATTGTGATATCTGATTTTTCCAATATCGTGCAGCCGAAACAAAGTTCATTTTTATGAAAATGTATTCGTTTATGTAGCTCATAAGAGCTGAGATATTTCAGTTAATCTCTGATTGACTGAAACAGCAAGGAGCTATTTGGGGCAATCATATCTGATGATAAAAATTACATTTATTGACATTCCTGTACTTCAAAACTGTTTCCTGTTCAGTTTAATGTGTCCCGACACCCCTTAGTTTTGTAGGATGATCTGTTTTATGCCCTTTTAAATGGTCTGTAATGTCTATATGTCTATAATGTAGACTCTCCTGTTTCCTGTCTGAGGTTGGAGTTGTTTTAATCGCAACTGTAATGCATCTCAATGCTTGTGCTTGAATAATATCTCACCTATTAAGCATACTGACTAAGGCAGATCCATAAATAATTCATCCATAATCTGAAACAGATCATAGAGCTGCACAGTAAATAGTGATCATTGATTGTTTATCTGCCCCCCATTCTTGGCCTATATACTTTGTCATCATGGGGTATTGTTAATATGCTGTAACAAGCGTGCACTAATGTAAAAACCTGTTTAATTGGCTGCTTGATCAAAAGAGAAAAACACAACTAAGCCAAGTATAAAATATTATGGTATCTTTCAGTAGGTTGTTTAGTTAGACCAAGCGTGTCCAAACTCAGTCCAAACCAAAATATGCAGGACACCGGCCCTCCAGGACACCCTTGGGTTAGACTGACGTTTGGGTACTCTAAACCTGGGGTGTCAAACTCAGTTTCTGGAGGGCCGCAGCCCTGCACAGTTTTGTTCCAACCCTGCTCCAACACACATAAGCTGCAGTCACACTAGAGTTTGAGCTTGTGAAATTCATTTGTACATCGCTGCGAAAAGGGGAGGGATTAAACAAGATGATTGGACATTTAAAAAAGCTAGCGATTGGTCCATATTTAAAATTTCTGTCCAGAGAGGTCATGTTTTGATCTTCGATTGGTCTCACGCAGTCAAGTGATGCGATTTCGCAGGTCAGAGTTCACCAAGCTTGAACTTTCCAATGCAGCGAATTGTGAAACTTATCACACGAGCTTGCGTTTCCGGTCTGACACATTCGCGTGCATATGAGTGGAAGTCTATGTGTGTGACCACAGCTTTACCTGTAGGTTTCAAACAAGCCTGAAGGACTCAATTAGTTTGATCAGGTGTGTTTGATTAGGGTTGGAACTAAACTGTGCAGAGCTGTGGCCCTCCAGGAACTGAGTTTGACACCTGAACTCTAAACCACATCTGAAACAAACAAAACGTTTGAGCTTATGTGTGATCAAGTTCAAAACTTGCCAAAGATATATTTTACTTTTTTTGGAGGCTTACTTGACAGATGCTGTTATAAAAACTAACAAACATCGAAAAAATCACTAAACCATTATACAGATTCCAACAATATTATCATTACAACAATATTGATTTTGGGTAACACTGTCTTTTAAGGTACAATTCTTACTCTTAACAACCATTAACTAAGACTTTTAGCACAGTAAACTACTAATGTTCTGATCCTTAATAATAAGGTAGTTGTTAGAAATTAGTTATTGGGTAAGTTTAGGGATGCAAAATATAATGTAATATAATAATAGACCCGTAGTTAAAGTGACAGTGCACCCCAAACTGAAAATGTACTCATTTACTCTAGGAGAGTCTTTACAATATACTTTATTCTGTAGAGCACAAAGTAATGTATTTTAAAGCAAGCTGAAGACATGTAACCTTTAACTTCCATAGTAGAAAAAACAAATACCATGAAAGAAAAGGGTTATAGATTCCCAGCTATCCTCAAAATATTTTGTTTTGTGTTCAACAGAATAAAGTTAAACGGGTAGAGGAAGAGGAAATTATCACAGAAATTTTTCAACATGAACTATCTGTTTAATAGTGAGAATTGGTATTTAAATTAAAGTGTTATTGGTTTAATAGTTTCGCCATTGATAGCAGTATTTCATTCTTTACGATATAGCACTGACAGAAGGTTTGTATCTTCAGCCATTTTAGGTTGAAGTTTTAATGATTTATCAAGTACCCTGATCCTCTTTGAATGCAACAGTTACTAAACTATACATTACCGGTTGCTAAAACAAGCAATTACTTTTCTGTGACGCCTGATAAACATGCCAGCTAGCATTTGCGTTCAGTGTCCTGTCAGGGAAAATGATGAGGCCACTCCACCTCTACTACTGAATCTCCTGCACCTATCAGAGCGCAGGGACCCTCATTACTCCTCAGGGATGCCCGTGACTTCGAAGATTCTAGTTAGCCTCCTTTTTTAATTTTTTCGCAAAGACCTGATTTGATCCAGGCCAATTTCAGTGTTCAGTCTATTTTCTGTGGCAGTCCTTGGCCTACTTTATTACACCTCACCTCTGGAAAGCAGATTCTGTCTATTTTAGATCTGAGAGGATTTTTAGACGCCTGTGGAGATTTTGTTTAATAGAGTCCAGTGACACAGTGGCATTGTTTGACTATAAATATTGACCTTTGCGTGACATTGACACAATAATTTAGCCTGTTGCTTAAAGGTTTCACAAATCATTTTTCGGGTACTTAATCTACATGTTGAAACTTGTTTTAATTTTTACATGCTGGTCTAATGGGATTTATTCCAGGTGTCTTTATGTTGGAAAAGATATCCGACAAGCTCCTGAAAACTTATTTTCAGACCTTGAATTATTGAAGATTGAAATAAATCCATCATACTGAGCAGTTTATGAGCAGAATAACAAATAGAGCTTCTTTTTTGCTTGTTACTTTTACACAATGGAAAAGAGATGATCACATTAACACTAAGAAAACTAATAACAGAAAAAGGCACAACATAGGAATCCAGTTACAATCTGAAAGTTAGAATGTATAGACATTTAAAAAATAAATTATATACAGTTGAAGTTAGAATTATTAGCCCTCCTGAATTATTAGCCTACTAATTTTTCCACAATTTTTGTTACGAATAGAAGATTTTTCAACACATTTTTAATCATCATAATTTTAATAACTAATTTCTTAAAACTTTTCTTTTATCTTTGGCATGATCACATTACATGATATTTTACTAGATATTTTTAAGAAGGCTAATAATATTGATCTTAAAGTGGTTTTTAAAAAATTTTTAACTGCTTTTATTCTAGCCTAAATAAAACAAATAAGACTTTCTCCAGAAGAAAAAATATTATAGGAAATACTGTGAAAAATCCCTTGCTCTGTTAAACATCATTTGGGAAATATTTGAAAAAGAATTCACAGAGAATTCACAGAAGTGCTAATAATTTTGACTTTAACTATACATGTTGACAGAGTGTTGACCGTCTGTGTAATTGGATGATAATGAGGAGCTTTAACAGTTACGGATTTGAAAAACAAAAAAAGGTGGGAAATGAGCTCCAAGCACAAACATCGCAGAAATAGTTTCTTCAGGGCAACGTGGATCTAATTAAAGCTGAAAGAACTTTAAAAAAAGAGAATTTTCTGAAGAGAGAAGTGCAAAATAAAACTGTTCAACATACAAAGTGACTGTCTCCATAGAAGGGTTGCTCATTCTGAAAATGTACCGCTATATACATTTCTGGAGATCGCATATGTCCCAGGAGCTTCATTTCTTTGCAGTTTTTTTACGCGAATCCACCAGAGGCCTCTGTGTACGCTTTTTGAGATCTTAAATTTCTCTTGCAAGTGCCATTCGTGCCTGCTCTTCTCATGTAAATCCACCAGAGGCCGCTGTGGACTGACTGACAGATCGACTGACCCACCCTCTTCCTTTCGCACCAATTGACCAGCGCCCACCCACTTCCCCAAACCCAACCAAGAGTTTAAAAAAGCAATCCAGAAAAAGAAAAGCCCTTGCCTGATTTTTACCACGTTTTCAGATTTGACTACAGTCTCACCCTGTTATTTAGTTGTTTATTTTATTTTTTGGCTTCTGTTTTTGTCTTACCTGCTTTCTGGAACCGTACTTTGCAGACCCAAAACCCGTCATCATGGTCAGATCCTCTCTGCGTCTCAAGTCTGCCGACATACATGGATAGCTAATTGGGCAAACTGGTAACATTGAAAGCCGTCCAGTCAGAGGTAAGTGGTCAGCTTACCGGTTACGTTTTCAGAATGAGCATGTGTTGAATAAACTACTCAATTCAAATGTATTTCTTTATGAATGCTTTAAAGTATGGGCCTCAAACTGGATTCCTGGAGGGCCACAGCTCTGCAGAGTTTTGCTCCAACACTAATCAAGCACAGCTGATTCAACTAATCAAGGTGTTCAGGAGTACTAGAGACTATTAAGCAGGTGTGAGTTGGAGGTGGTTGGAGCTAAAATCTGCAGAGCTGTGGCCCTCCAGGAATTTACTTTGAGACCATTGATTTAAAGCATCAGAGTTCTGAGTGATCAGACTGGTGGGTTGGAAAATCTTTTAGATTTGGTTAAAATGTATCTTCATTTGTGTTATGAAAAATATTTCTTATGGTTTTGGAGGAAGAAAACTAATTCTAAAGCAACTAAACACTTTTCTGATCTGTTTTTATCATATAATGACTCTTCGGATGAGGAGTTGAGGATTGACTTGTGGTACCAACAGAGTCATTTTCTCCCATAATGAGGAGCTGGTGATTCAACATGCAGTTTCCTTTATTGAAACATACCTGAAGCATAGAGACAAACCAATAAAACCAGTTCCTTAGAAACAGACAGACTTAAATGCGGTGGTAGAAGTGGAGAGGCCTATGTAAGAAGTATAATGGGCCCAGAAGAAAAGACACCAAGGCACACTCCGTATGAAAAATGCAGACGTCTTTAAATAATACATTTAGCATTTTTGCGTGTTATTTCATGGTTGCACACTGCAAGACGTCATCAGCAGGAGAGTTTCTTCACAGAGAAACACAGTTTGTTCATATGTGTGAATACGCTGTGATCAATTTTTCATATTCTATGGCATTACAAAAAAGATTTCTGTTGAAAACCACATATAGTGGGGTTCAAAAGTCTAAGACCTAATTGAAAATATTTATTTATTTATTCATTCATTTTCCTTCGGCTTAGACCCTTTTTATCAGGGGTCACCACAGAGGAATGAACTGCCAACTATACGTTTTTTGCAGCAGATGTCTTTCCAGCCAAACCCAGTGCTGGGAAACATTGAAAATATGTGAATTAAATTCCAAAATAAACCTGTAAATATAAAGAATGTTTAAATATTATAAGCAAACACTTTTCTAATCAAACTACTTTTCTTTTACACAGGAAAAAAAATTGTTTCCTCTCATAAAAGATTTCAAACTTTGTTGCATTTTCACTCATTTTGAGCCTGAGTGCTGTCGTTTCCTATCATTCAAAGATAGCAAACCAAACACTAAGGCTGACAACTGATATTTTTTTAGATTTATAATTGATAACTGATCATTTATTTTGTTCAATTTTTATAATTCTTTGTAGATATTTTTAATTCATTCTATTCTTAACTTTCACAATTACTTTTAAACAATTATAATTACAAAATAAATCTGACAACAGAAGAATTTTCACAAATTTATGAAATTATTTACGATAATTTATAAAATATTGTTTATTAATAGTTGTCTGCAGTTTGTGAATCATGGGTATTTATTTTTTTACTGAGGTTTTATTAAGTAAAATTGACCAAAAACATCGGTAAAAGTCACGTTAAAGGTGAACAGAGATCAAATTTTAATAATGCAAGTTGTAATAATTTGTAATAAAAGTGTAAATAAACTGAAAGTACTAGTGAATTATAAACGGACAACTGTTATTTTTTACTGTGAATTGATCTCCAATGTATTTGTCTTTAAATAATCTGTTTAAATTTTACAGTCAATGGCCTTCATAAGCAATTTCTGCATCCTTACAGCTGTACAAGTGTTTTATTCTCTGCATGCTAGAATTCAGTGTGTTTTATCAATATGTCCTTGACTGTTCGGGGTCTTGTAGACACTATCGCTTCAAAAACGCAGACCATAATCCATGCAACATATTCTTTGTACTTTAAAAGAGAACTGTAGCCATGCACAGATGTGGATAGGAGGATAAAGAGGGTTGTCTTCTGCTCTGAATAGAGTGATAAATAGTCTTTGTCTTTCAAAGAGATGCAGTTGTGTTTCAGCTGATATGTGTTCGATTCACTGTGTGTGATATATCAGGACAGTCTCAGACAGGTTTGTCTTGTGCATTAAATAGAACCGATAAACACTCAAAGCTTTCCAAGTGTGTTGTTAGCAGATATGTGTTTGATGTGGAGGTGTGTGTTAAATTAAGAGACATCAACAGTCCCAGACAGTGTTTGGAAAACATACTACATGTCCTAGTTTCACGGGTCTGTGATGTATTGGACTGTGTTGTGATCTTGATACAGTTTTTTTTCTTGCCTTTAATAAATGCATACGCTTCAGTTTGACTCTCACACCTTTTGTTGCCAGTTGCGTAATTAAATCTTCTTTCATGTCTCAGTTCAGCCATCTGCCTTTATACATCTGAGGATAAGCGGGAGACAGACGGAAACTGTTTCCTTGGCATGTTGTTATTACTGGCTTGGAGAGTTTTATTGTTTGAGTTTTGAAAACAACAGACCTCTAGAAGATCAAAGCTTGCCATGAAGCTTCAGGTTGATTTGATGTTTAGATGGCATCATCAAGTGCCTTCTGAAAGTGCCATATCTTTATCTCTAAGAGATATTGGCACTGCTTTTTTTCAAGAATTGAAGGAATGGAAGAGGACAGACTTATGAACAATGAAACTAAAACCAATTAACATATTTTGCTACCTGTCTATATAAACTGTGTATTATTATTAAGGAGAAAACACACAAAAAACTACATAGCCCTGCAGCAACAGTTGCAATCAAGCAATTCTCAACAACATGCAATCAGTGATGTGGAGAAATTTCGGCCAACCCATCTTAGCAGAAGTGTCGTGATTCAGCCACAGTGGAGGGTTTTGGAGCATGAACTGCCTTTTTTATGTCCTGCCACAGCATCTCAATAGGATTCAGGTCAGGACTTTGACTAGGCCATTCCAAAGTCTTCATTTTGTTGTTTTTTCAGCCACTCAGAAGTGGAGTTGCTGGTGTGTGTTGGATCACTGTCTTACTGAAGAACACAAATTTGCTTCATCTTGATGTTACCAACAGATGGACATGCTCCTTCCAAACAAGCACACAACTGTCTTTCAAACACAGCCCTTTCAACAAGGCTAGTGTTGGATTTTATTTTCCCTTCATTTAAAAACTGCATGATGTGTTATCTTTGGCTAACATTTAAATTAGTTTGACAGTCTGAGACATTAAAGTATGATAAACATGCAAAAAATAATAAATCAGTAGAGGGGCAAACACTGTTTACTTTTTACACCACTGAACAGCAGGTAAAATAAGTAATAAACGTGTCATAATTTTTCATGGTAAAATATTTCTAAAGAAGCTGTTGATATGAAATTGACCCAGTTTTCTGTAAAAACTCAAACAATCCAAACATACAAATAAAACAAAACAAACAATTGTGACACAATGAAAAGGTATTGAACAACTGAAATGTATACTTTGTGTACTTTGTTTTGAGTCACATTCATTGCACATATACAGATGAAGTCAGAGTTATTAGCCCCCCTTTGAATTTTTTTCTTTTTAGAATATTTCCCAAATCATGTTTAACAGAGCAAGGAAATTTTCACAGTATGTCCGATAATATTTTTTCTTCTGCAAAAGAGTCTTATTTGCTTTATTTAGGCTAGAATAAAAGCATTTTTTAATTTTTTAAAACTCATTTTAAAACTATTAGCCCCTATAACCTATATATTTTTTCGATAGTCTACGGAACAAACCATTGTTATACAATAACCTGCCTAAATACCCTATACTGCCTAGTTAACCTAATTAACCTAGTTAAGCCTTTAAATGTCATTTTAAGCTGTATAGAAGTGTCTTGAAAAAAAAGTATATTTTGATAACTTCAGAAACATATGCAGAATAGTCTGTATAAAATATTTACAAAATAACAAATTATATAAAAAATTATATAAAGATAAATGTACTTCTTTTTTGAGGGGCAAGGGTGGTTAAAATAGTTGATTAATATGGTTTCAAAAATCATGTGAAGAAATGTTGGAGAATTTCTGAAAACTATTGTTTAAAACATTTTAACAGTTTTATGAGTCAGTCTTTCCATTAGAGCTGACAGATGTGCTTTGATCTTTAACAAACTGATTGAAACTGCAACAAAATTTCCAGCAGTAGTCTGAGTCATTATGTAATTGTACCCATAGTCACCCACTCACTTCCAACATACACACATGCCAATAACCGTTTAACACTCGTGTGTTTATGTACCAGTGGTACAGCCTATGCAAAGCATTTAAAATATTTATATACAGAAATGGAATCCTCCAGTGAAATATTATGAGAACTTAAAAACAGGCTTCAAATGCAAACTGAACCAGAAAACTGAATAAGAAATGTCACAAGCATGTCAAGCAACAAAAAAACAACAACTGAAACTACACAAAACTGCAGCATAAAATGTGATCAGATTTATATTTCACTGTATCCGCTCTGAAGCCAGACAGTCCAGATCAGCAATTCAAATTGATAAACACCATTAAGGCACTGGTTCATCAGGACTAAAGTTTTCCAATAACTGCGATGTCATCCGTAACTGATACATTTAATTCAGATAAATGATCCATTTAGAGAAGTGACACGTGAAGAATACAGCTCTATTATTGTATTGGTGTAATTAAGTTGCCCTGCAATGAACAGAGCAAAGAAGAATCTGAAAATGTATATGTAAAAAAGACCATTAGTAAAAAGTGTTTATTTCTTAGACCATCAGATATGTTCACAAAAATGTCTATAACTTCCATTTTAGATGTTTTTTTAACTCGTAGATTTTATCCTTTAAAAATTAATTAATATCAGTGTTTTTTGTCTCCGTTAAAGACTTAAAGTCATATTATTGCAGTGAAAGATATCTCTGGAAGAAAATGATTCATTTTGTGATTCCAGAAGTTTCAACAACTCAAAATTATATGTAATTTCTTGATTTTGTTTTGAATTTGACATATATTTTTACCATTACAATTTAAATGTATGTTAATCTTATTTTAGTCTATGTAAGTGCAAGTTTAACTGAATAATTATATCTCACAAACTGACATTATCTCACAATTTCTCAAAATTGAACATAATTGTAATTCAATTTTTCAAGATTGCATATTTTCCTAATGTATTTTCATATACTGTATCCCCACTGTGATCTCATTTCTTACAGTTTTGTCTCACAATTGCATCTTCATCCTTTAACGTAACTGTGGCCATTTCTAATGATGCCAACTTCATTTCACACAAATGGCTTTATTTCTCACATTTTTTACTATATATTGGACAGTTGAATTGCTCATATTCTGAAAACTTATTTATTTCTCATAAAAGTAACCTTATTTATTATGATTGCACATTTTATTTCACAACGTGTTTTCATATCCATAATCTGTGAAAATATTTATACAACTTTTTAAATTAATTTATTTTATTTATATAATTATTTATTATTTCTCATAAATTTATCTTCAGGGTGGCGCGGTGGCGCAGTGGGTAGCAACGTCGCCTCACAGCAAGAAAGGTCGCTGGTTTGAGCCTCGGCTGGGTCAGTTGGCATTTCTAAGTGGAGTTTGCATGTTGTCCCGCATGTTCGCGTGGGTTTCCTTTAGGTGCTCCTGTTTCCCCCACAGTCCAAAGACATGTGCTATAGGTGAATTGTGTAAGCTAAATTGTCTGTAGTGTATGTATGTGAATGAGAGTGTATGGGTGTTTCCCGGTGACGGGTTGCAGCAAGATGGGCATCCGCTGCGTAAAACATATTCTGGATAAGTTGGTGGTTCATTCTGATGTGGCGACCCCTGATTAATAAAGGGTCTAAGCTGAAAAGAAAATGAATGAATTAAATTTATCTTCACCAAATGACTTTCTAACCAGCAATTCTGTGTCAATTCTGACTTTATTTTTCATAAATTTCACTTTTTTATTTGAAATTAAATAGCATTTTACATAACTACTTCTGGATGACATGGTCTGTCGCCTCACAGCAAGAACGTCGCTGGTTCAAGTCCCAGCTGGATCAGTTGGCATTTCTGTGTGGAGTTTGCATGTTCTCCCCGTGTTGGCGTGGGTTTCCTCCAGGTGAATTGAGCTAAATTGGTCATAGTGTATGAGTGTGTATGGATGTTTCCCTGTACTGGGTTGCAGCTGGTAGGGCATCCGTTGTGTAAAAACATATGCTGGATAAGTTGGCGATTCATTCTGATGATTGAAGGGATTAAGCTGAAGGAAAATGAATGAATGAATGAATAGCTACTTCTACTTACATTTACTTTAAATATTGTCACTATAAACTTTATTTCTCATGATGATCCAACATTTATCTCTCCTAATGTGACTTCATATTCTACAATTCTGGAATTATTTCTCACAATTTAGATTTCTGCATTATAATTTAAGCCAGAATGAGATAAATGTATTATTAATAATTTATTAAAGTTTGCAGAATTTCCCTAGTGGGCCCCTGCCCCTTAATGGAGAATCACAGCTCTTACAGATCCCACTAATCCAGCGATATAAATCAGCTTTATCCGACCTCTGTGCCATTTATTTATATGATAGCTGCATAATATTTCACATGAAGCAAAACGCAACCAGGAATTGCAGTCTAATTCTGGATGCATAATGTTTACAGTCATGCTGTTCCATTAATGAGCAACTGAGGGTCTCACTTTTTCCGCTACATTAAAACCGAAGATCTTACACTCAATCTACTGTATAGGAGGCCGTTGCATGCAGATGTTTTCGAAAACCTATAAACAAAACATCATGAAGTCAGAACCAATCCAAATGTACAGCTTGTTTTTAAGGATGCATTGTGGGTTAAAAACAACCTGTGTCTTGTGCTATCTTTTATCATTTTCCAGTCCAACTTGCATTTAATGTATCTAAATAATGAACTGTTTTCTACATTTCTTTATTGTAAATAGAAAGTGCAGTTTATTTAGTGTCAAAATTTCCCAATCAACACCAAAGGTGGCAAACAAAGGAATTAAAATCACAGGATAAATTGCCACTTCACAAACTACACAGATGGATGCAAGCTGTTGCATGTGTACATGGATACAAGTTTGTGAATAAGCCTCTGCCAGGAACATATGTGTTACAGAAAGGATGTCCCTCTGGTAGACACACAGTGTGCTGTTTTTAGCTCCAGTCTCATTAGCGATGGCCTGAACAAGCAGAGCGGTCTTAGGGGTTCATTGTGCGTCAGAGCCCTGCTTGCGCTCCCAAGATAAGAAGAAACATCGTTCTTTACTTCCAGACTCAGTACTCTGAAATGATGGGCTTTATTAATTTGCCTGTATTATAGGTAATGACAAAATGCAATATACGCACACAGGCAATTATTGCAGTGCTGTGTGTATCAGATCATGTATTTGTAAAATAAAATATGAAATTTAAAGGTAGCAGCCATCTCAAAGTCTTGGGATAAATGAACAATATGCATAAACATACACATTGTAAAACCCAATAAGTCAAGGCAACTCAAACCATTTGAGGAAATTGATTGCTACAAACCATTTGAGTTAAACTAATCTATATGAGTACTGTGAACTTACTCCATTTAGGTTGAAGTAATGAGGTATTTAAATAACTCATTACACTGTAAAACCCAACAGTCAACTTTATCAAATGAAATGAGTGTCGTTAACTCAAAATTTGCTAGAAGTTAATTCTACTCATTTGAAAAGAGTTTTGAACTCAGTGTTGAAGGTAATGAGTTCATTAAATACCTTATTACTTTAACTTAAATGGAGTAAGTTCACAGTATACTCTTAGATTAGTTATTTAACTCAAATGGTTTGTAGCAATCGGTTTCTTCAAACGGTTTGAGTTGTCTTAACTTATTGGGTTTTACAGTACTCAATTGGTTTGAGTTCTCCTCATTTATTGGGTTTTATTGAGCTCAAATTGCTTCGTTAACTCAAATGGATTAAGTTGTCAGTACTTATTAGGATCAGTTTTTAAACATAAATGGTTTGTTGCAATTGGTTTCCTCAAACATTTTTATCATCTGTTTTTTGTCCTGTCTCTGTTATCCTGTTGCACTGTAGAAGCTCTGTCACGAAAACAAATTCCTCGTATGTGTGAACATACCTGGCAATAAAGCTCTTTCTGATTCTGAAATGGTTTGAGTTACCTTAACTTATTAGGTTTTACAGAGTACCTTCAACACTGAGATCGAAACTGTTTTCAAATGAGTAGAATTAACAGTAAATTTTGAGTTAACTACACTCATTTCATTTGATAAAGTTGACTGTTGGGTTTTTCAGTGCAGATATATTGTTTAGCAGCTTTGGTTCTAGAAGTATCTTTCTTTCTTCAAATAGAAAAAAAGGATTCATCAGAGAGTTAAAAGCCAAACCAAAAAAAAAAAAAAGTTGCCACTGGGGCAGTATCCTTTCAAAAGGTACACTTTTTTCCTAAAAGATCTGTATTCATAACTTACAGGTACATATTCATACCTAAACAGAGTAAAATAGTATACCTTTTGAAAGTTATTGTACATTTAAGATATCAATATGGATCAAAAAGTGTACCTTTAGAAAGGGTACTGCCCTAGTGACAACGTGTACATTTTTTCTGAGAGTACAAAATGATTCAATTCAATTGAATTCATGTTTATTTCTTTAGTGCTTTTACATCGTAGATTGTGCCAAAGCAGCCTAACATAGAAGTTCTAGTAAATTGAAACTGTGTCAGTCCAGTTTTCAGAGCTGAAGTTCAGTTTAGTTCAGTTCAGTGTGTTTAAAAAAATTGCACTGCAAATTTTAAAATCTATCGATGCGCAGCTCTACAAGTCCCAAACCAAGCAAGCCAGTGGTGACAGTGGCGAGAAAAAAATTTCACCAATTGATGAAAGTGAAGGAAAAAACCTAAAGAGAAACCAGGCTCAGTTGGGCACACCATTTGTCCAAACTTCTTGTGCAGAGCTGCAGTCTAGGCGCCAGAGGCTGGAGAACGCTGGACCTCCATCATTGAGAAGCTGCAGGTGGGAGAGGTCACCGGCGAGTGTTCAGGCTGGCCCACGGGATCAGTGCGAAGACTTGTCTGTCACTGTGGTCCTTCAGGAATCATTCTCATGCTCTCCGCTCCTCCATGACCGCCACAGCATCTGCTCAGGAAACGGCCTGGTCCAGGATTATGGATACCTTGGCATCAAAAAGTTACATAATTACAAATTTTGGTTTAAGGCAAATTAAGTATTTTATTTAAAAAAAAGACAACAGTACAAGACAGAATACTACAATAAAAAAATCTTCTAGACTCTTTGATAAGTTTGTGGTTTCTGACATGGATGCATGCAAAACCAGGATGCAAACCAAAGCTATCAATAAACAACCTTAAAGCTGACAGCTGGTCTAGTAAAATGTTGAGGTTAAATGTTGATCATCTTTTCTTTCCTACTGTCATTAATCTGAGTGAAGTGGCTTCTTGAACAAGAAATAATACAAGACAGTATAATTTTGTTCAATGGGCATTTAATGGATGATCAGATCATTGATGTTTGCTATTTAAGTGAATCTAATGTGACTGACGGGTCATCGATTTTGATGCCCACATCACTTTAAACCTTCATATGTTACAAGTTGGAAACTATAAAATTATTTCAATTTCACTATTGCACTTGTGTAGCCCAAAGCTGACATGTTTATTCTGAAAAACAAATCTAGCATAAACCACCTTGTATGAATTTCAGGCTGGTTAATGCTAGTTGGAACTGGCTAACAGTCTAAGCAAACTGACCTGGAGTGGGCTCGGCATTCCCCCTTTCTATATTGATGATCTGCAAACAGCCTCCTTTACTAGCCAATATAGAACAGAAACCCCCTTTATGTTACTTATCAGCAGGGGTATCTACAAACATGCTGCCAGAAGAAAACAGCACATGAGGAACCAAAGATGGCTTTTGAAAACATTGAACTTTACCTGAAGAATGTTGAACAGTGTTTGTCATGACTTCCATCCCCCTTTCCTCCAGTGCTCTCTTTCCTGCTGGGATGCTGGCTTAAATCCCTCATTAGGGGGTGGTTTAATTGGTACTAATGCTCTGGAGAACTTCTCAGGAAATCCATTTAGCACATTCCAGAGTTTTCCCGCTGTTCAGTCTATCTAACTGTGGCACTAGAGGACTCTGTTCACTGTGTGGGCGGCTTGTTTTGGGTTCATATTGAGTTCAGTTTACCACCTAAGCTGTTTAATTTCATGCCCTTTGTAAAACAAATTGCTTGAAACGTGTGAGGAGTCATTATTTTGTTAATCTCCTAAAACAGTAATTTATTAAAACGAACTAAATGCAGATATGAGTCGATGTATAGCTATAGAGTGATAAGTCTTTGGACTGTGTGCTCTTCGTCAATGTACGCACATGTCTAGCGCTCTCTTGTGGAGCTTGTCATTACTGATTTGCCTTTCTGCAGACACTGTTTTCTCATTAGATCTCTCATCTTGCGACAGGCTCGATCGTCATCTGTTTGAGAGGACATGGTGTGTTGTGGTTGTAATATTGAGTTGAACTTTCTATAACCGTGTATCGTGGTTGTTTGGTGCGTTTTTTAATGCTCATTGACATTGCATTGTATACTGGTTGTGTGCTGGGCTTGAGATGTTTGTTTCTGGAACTCTACCCTTTCTTCAAGTGTTACCTGATTAATTGTGTTTATTTTTTTGCACTTATTTCATAGTTGCTTTGATATATTTCTGAAGCAAACAAGTCTTCTTTTCTAGCAAGTATTGCAAACTTATATCAAACTGTTGCACAGGCATGCAATTTGCAATCTGTGCTCTGTTGGCATCTGGTTATGCGTGTGGCATTTAATATTTGTGTGTTTACCTTAAAATGTTCTTGTTTTCTGCTCTCCGCTTTGATGTAGTTTCAATCAGAAGTGTTTTGAGCATGAGCATGGCGACCTGTTTCATCTCCCAGCCTGGTGAAAACGATTAGAGTAAAATGTCATTACCGCCAGAGGTGTGCGTTGTGTTGTGTTGTGTATGTATGTGTGTGTTTTCCTTGAAGGCATTTTAACAAATCTTGAGCGGCTTTTATGTTTGCGACTCCATGATTCATGTGGAGCTTCGAAAAAAACAGATGGAAAAATCCTGAAAGCAGTTTCATCAGATTCTTACACCGAGAGTTTAAGATTTCCCTCTGTTTTTGGTTCAACAGTAGATGGAGGGAGCGTGACAGTTCAATGAGGCTCTGCCCTGAACTGGCCTGAAATCCAGTCAACTGTACAATCATTTTGTACATCCCATTAAATTGATTTGAGAATAAGTACAATATTCAGGAGTGTGTTTAGGATAACATGGACATTGTAATACTGTACTCGTCAGAAAATCGAGATGCTGTCCTGATTATCTCCTGTTTATTGAATGCACTGTCACACTATGTGGGATGTTATTGAATATTCAGTGTCATAGTGGATCTCTGTCTGTGTGTCTGTCTGTATCGGTG
Organism: Danio aesculapii; assembly: GCF_903798145.1. Classification (NCBI taxonomy): domain Eukaryota; kingdom Metazoa; phylum Chordata; class Actinopteri; order Cypriniformes; family Danionidae; genus Danio; species Danio aesculapii. The sequence continues at coordinate 28,063,891 of NC_079451.1, read as the reverse complement.
TGTTTTTATGTTGAGTCATCAGACAAACAAGCAGCGAAAGCGCAATTACCACAGTCTATTATTCACAGTTGCTAAGCTTAGCAGGGATCAGAGGTAAAACGGATGACAAGAAATCGTCAAATCCATATATAGCACTAGCTATGGTTATATTTAGAGTCAGAATGACACTATTTTAAGTTGAGCGCACATAAGGAAGTGTGTGGATAACAAATTATTTTTCATACCTCTATTTTTTGGATTGAGTCATTTTATTTTCAAAGCAGTGCCAAATCAATCACTGTTGTCATGTACACTCAACACTGGGGAAAATGTTTGAGCGGTGATTTCATATGTCATATTGTTACTAACAGAGGAAATGCTTATTTTAGACTGGGGATGAATGAGCTGAAAAAAGCAGAATCGTGTTCAGAGCTGATGTAATGCATTAGTCTGAGAAGTACATCAAGATTCAAATCTTTGATTCTGATTGGAGAAGTACTAAATTTCCTCCGCTGTCCAAAATGGGCTTGCTGCTATAGAATCAGTATGACCTTGCTGTGATTGGCTTAACCTCTGAAGGACTCTAAAATAACTACTTCTTTCTCTTTAAAGGAGCTGATCCAGAAACCTTTCTTATTAGTGATGTTGGTGCTTGTGTAGATGTAGTGTTCGAGATTGAACATGATTCAATGGACTGATATACTGACAGCAAATTTATTTTTCATTCTTTGACTAGAAAAAAAAGAAACACTTTTGCAGCAATATACTGACAGTCAGCAGATGAATTCACTGATGAATCTGTAAAAATGTGTTGTGTTTGATTATATTAATGTCAAAATAAACAAAAACGATTAGAAAACAGCAGTTAAGTAAGCATCTGATGATAGCAGTGTTTGCACAAGCGGTCCGATTCAATTACTTTATGTCAGCAGATGGTTATGATGGCTTGATTATTAAGTATATTTGAGACTATTAAACTATATAGAGCAGAGAAGCCCAAAGTAGGGCCCGCAGGCCAAAATTGGCCCCTCAAATTTGGCTCACCATCCCATTTGAAAAGAGAGGGAGAATACTGTGGAGGGGTTTGGAGGGAATATTTTGCACAAATATAGTCTTTTGAATGTAATGTAATCTTTTGTCTGTTTGTTTCGTAATTTGTTTTGTTTTGTAAATGAGTCTGATTTTTTAACAATGTAAATACAGACACGTGATGGAGAGAGGGCAATGCACATGACATTGGCGAGCAAATACACTCCACTGTGCCATTAATGGCATTGTTTATGTTTTACTGTTATAAATTCATTATACTTTTATTCAAATATAATGCATTAGTTTTAAAATTAGGAAATAAATTAGGAAATCACTCATGGAAACTTTGGTGTAATATAGTTTGATATATTTACCTTTGGCCCACAGCCCTCAATGAGGTTTGGTTTTTGGCCCTTCATAAAAAATTTTTGGGCACCCCTAATAAAGAGCATGCATTTATCACTTCTCTTTGCATGACACATTGGCATTACTGTTCAGAATGGCTTTTTCATTATTTTGCTGAACATTATAACTAGCATTCAATTAGTAGGTTGTAAGGAAGAGAGGTTCTTGGACCATATGTAAATGTCCTTCATATAAATAATAATCTACAGACAGAAATTTTATAGACAACCCAAGTTGAGAAAGAGCTTCTTTTTAAAGTTTAATTGCCACAAATCATTAGTAATTAAAAAATAAAAATAAATAAAACTTATGTAATTGAATGTTGCATGAACAACCTTAGTTCATCCAAAAAAAGGAACATTTACAGACAGTTTATTTACCCTTAACTTGTTAAAAACCTTAATGTTTTTCTTTAATTCTGTGGAAAGCAAAAGAAGATATTTTAAAGAATGTTGGGAATCAATGATGTGCATAGTAGGGAAAATTTCTTTTGGAAGTGAGTATTTTACAAAATTTTGATTTTGGGTTCTACAGAAATAAAGAAACAGGTTTGGAACAATTTAAGGAAGAGTAAATAATGATAGAAATATTTTTTTTGGGCTGAACTATCCTTTTTCATCCAAGAACACTCACTTTTCATTACTCAAAATATTCTTTATCCTTTAAAAAGCTTAGACCTTCACAGTAAGAGAATATTTAGGCGACGCCGTGGCGCAGTAGATAGTGCTGTTGCCTCACACCAAGAAGGTCGCTGGTTTGAGCCTCAGCTGGGTCAGTTGGCATTTCTGTGTGGAGTTTGCACGCATTCATGTGGGTTTCCTCTGAGTATGTGTGTGAATGAGAATGTACGGGTGTTTATCAGTGATGGGTTGCAGCTAGAACGGAATCCACTGCGTAAAACATATGCTGGATAAGTTGGCGGTTCACTCTGCTTTGGTGACCCCAGATTAATAAAGGGACTAAGCCGAAAAGAAAATGAATGAATGAACGAATATATGCATCTTTTAAGAACTCTTCACCCAAATATTGAACAATATTCGGAAACCCAAGCTGTTTCATTTCATGAAATCTATGCATAAGCCCATATTTGCAAACATTATTTTTAAGAGTGTGTGTGTCTGGCATATGTAGCCTATTAAGACATTTTAGATTTAATGTCAGTCTGACTAAGACAGATTAAAAGTTGAAATCTCCAGAAGATGGTGATGCTGGTAAATTTGAGTGTCACTGTGCAAAATCTTGAACTAATAGAGTAAAACCCTTCTGTCCTCTATAATTAAGACCCTGCTTTCCTTCCCCGTGGCCTTCACTCCTCTTCTGCAGCTGGGGGTGAAAATTACAGCCCTTCCTCGCTCTCCTCCACTGCACTCTTATTCTTTCTCTCATATAAATGAGATGCCATCTGTTGCCATCACAACTGATGGATTTTTTTTTCTTCATCTGATGTCATTGTAACACATTAAGTTGGTCATTTGTGCTTATTTTTTGCCAAATCTGTGAAAATAAATGATGGGATTAACTGTCTTGACAGAGGAGATTTCTAGAATGAATAAAAACGGCACAATGTTTTTTTTTGCCCAGGATCCAGCAGCTCATAGGATATTGATGCAGTAGAATATCCCACATATGGAGAGACTAATTAAATAATGATGGGAATTAATCAGATCAACAACCTTGACAAAACAGAATGTGGCGTGTTTTAAAGCATATTTACAAAATGGAAAGCTCCTGGATGCTCGAAACTGTGTCACATATGGCGCCTTTACACAGTTATGCAGGTGGCTTCTTTACATAAGTTTAATTAATATTCATATTTTGTGTCTAAATGACATAATTTTCATGTTCATAATAACAATTTCATTTGTTTTAGCATTTTATCTTTTATAGTCAGGGTAGGCTTATATACATTACAAATTGTTACAAAAAAAACTTGCACGCACACACACACACACACACACACACACACACACACTCACAAATCATTTCATCATTGTTTGTCAGCACTATTCTGTTACATGCAGCCAACACTGTTACTATAACTTAATGATAACAGATTTGACCATTTTTTAAATTGGAAAGCTTGCTAGCTTAAATGGCAAGAACGTGGCAGTTATGAAATGGCGATTAAAAGACTTTTATTAAACAGCTTACTGTGTAATCAGTGATAAATGCCATTTTTCTGTTGATCTTGTGGTAATAACTTTCACATTTTACAGAATAACTCTTGGTGTAAAAGCTTTTTAGATCAATATTAGATCTAAAAATAGTAGATAAATATTATTTTCCAGGAGAGCACAGATATTTTTAAATGTGTTATCAGCAAGGGAAAGTCTTCTTGTATCTTACATACACTTAAAAAATGACTACTGCTGCTTGTTCAAACTACCTGTTTAAAATGAGCTGAAACAACACAATTCTTGTAATTTCTTAGGCCAATTTATTTGTTTTATGTTTAGTCCACTTAAATTAGTAAACCATTTAGTTAACTTAAGCGTTGAAGAAATTGAAAGAAATTGTGTTAGTACAACTACCTTTTAGGGGATTTGTATTTCCATGCTTTGTGTGGCATTGAAATAAGAGAGACAAATGTAATCTAAGGTGTTTAAAGTTAATAGAAAGACTTGTTGAGTTTAATCGTCACTTTAGTTTGAAGATTTAAAAAAAATTATGCAATGCTTTGAGTTTTGAGATTACCTTAATTGCTTAATTAGCAAAACCAAATGCCGTTTACGGCATGGCTCAGTGAGCAATAACTGTCCTAAAATTAGTTCTGAGATCAGTCTCGATCAACTGGAAATGTAACTCATGAAATATGCTTAAAATAATTCAAATAAAACTTAGAAACTTCTAAATGTACGACACATAATCATACATGATATTATCAGACCTTTGTGTTTAATTTGAATAAAAATACAAATGTATTTAAACTTATATTTGATAAAATCATGTTGGACCAACTCAATTGCACTTAATTGTGTAAACAGTTTTTTTTTGTTGGTGCTAAACAAATTTATTGGATGGAAATCCTGTCCTTAGTTAAATTGAGTTTATCTAATGAGTTATTTTTTTTTGAGTATAGTTGTGGAAACTAATTTCACCAGTTAAAGGCAAAGTATGTGTGATAACAAAGCTGACACTATTTATGGCACACATTTCTACAAAAACAAATATGTTAAAGAATTTAAATAAATTAAGTTTGATGTGGCTTTTTTAAATAAAATGAATAATACACCAAAAGAAAAGAGCACAATTTTGATTACACAGTTGTATATAATAAAAAACGTACACTGACAAATATATATACACTTAATTTTTAAGCTATTAATATATAGATAGTATTATTTGTTATAGCCTGTAAAATCTACACTGTAAAAAATCCTGGTTGCCTTACATTTTCAAGCTGAATGAAATTAACCTTATGAGTCCATTGAAATTATATTACGTTAAACTGACTTAAAATAGCTTGCGTAACTCATACAATTAAGTTAGACAATTATGAACTTAGTTTAATAAGTTACAATGACCTAAAAACATATGCTGTCAACTAATTGATCATATATATTTTTACAGTGTAGTGATCCATGACAATGGGTAAAAATGACATTGACAAATCTTGAAATATGCAGAAAACATATGACTTCATCAAATCCCTGCAATCTTGAATTGCCAGAAATGGGGTTTTGAACAACAAAGTATTTTACTATTAAAAATGTTTAAATTGGAAATTAAAAAAAAAACTTGTCATAGATTTGAATGCTTAAATACTTTGTGTTTTGAATGCCTCTTATTATTCAAGCTTAATTTGGAAACCACTATAAATTACACTAGATAAAAAGATCTGTCCAAAACTTGAAATGAAAAGAAAGACACTAAATATTATAGCTTTTTTATAATCACTATTTTTTTATTGTTGAATGTGAACAAGATTAGAGACACCACCAAAGTCTGCTCACTGAAAAATCAGCAACGGGTATCCATCAAAGCTGAACTCCTCCTTTAGCGGGTTGTGATTGGCTGATCCACACGCTGACAGTCAGATCCAGTCAGTCTGCTGGACGGACGATCCTGACTCTAATGAAGAGAGCAGATCTGGAGCGGACTGTCTGCGTCTCCACTATGCAATGAACAAACCGATGGAAAGTCGATAGGCGAGTACGACTGTGTGCATTCAGACCTGTTATCCTCAGCGCGTTCGCCAGTTCAGAACTTCCAGCTCAACTCAACATGTAAAGTGCGACTGGCACCAGACGTACCCGACAGATTGGTGCTGTTGAACTGTTATCGGCATGATTCCGCCTGCGAACATGATTCAGGAGGACACGATGGGCAAGGAGAACGAGCGGGACCACCGTGAGCCTCAGTCCCCCTCATCCATCAGCCAGCAGGAGTCAAAGGTTTGAAACACATACCTCAGAAACCGACAATTATGTGCACTTTATTATTAGAGAGAGCGTTTGTTTTTGACGTTTTGTGTGTCAAACTTTGGTTCATAGTTTTAACGTTACTTGTCTACTTTATATTAAAGTGGTTAAGTTATATGTCACTTATCCTCGTGTAAACTATATTACGTCAAATGTAAAGAGTAGTGTTGTTGTAAATCTTGTTTTACTGTAACGTTGCCGTGTAACTGAAAACCGTTTAAAATCCACGATAAGCTAAAGATTTACTTTTATGAAATAGTTACTCCATCCATCAACAAACAATAACACTCATGTTTTATTTCATATACTTTAATTCAATATGTTAAACACAATTAGATAACATTTTAACCCAACATTTAGTAACATTAAAATAAAAATAGCTAACTAATTAGTAAACAATAGCGTATTGACCGACCAATAAGCTAAATTAACAATCGTTTTACTACAAAAGCATGTTTTTTTCGTATGTAATCAGTGGTAACCACAAATTAACTGTCCTTTTGCTACACTAACGAGTTTAACCACGGTAAAACTGTGGCTATACAAGTAAATACACCAAAAAACATGGTTATACACTTTCAATATATGTAATAATAAATCTCCAACCATTAGAGATGGTTCAGATAGGGTTCATGATACCAGTTCTTATACTAACATGATCACAGATCGCATGTTAAAAACAACTTTCACTTTCTACCTCACAAATTAGGGCTGCACAATTTATCGTTTCAACATCGATATCGCAGTGTAATCAATCACAATAGCCACATCGCAAGATCTGCAAAGCCAAGTTTATCTTTAGTTTACTTATCCCTTACAAAATTTGAAAGGAATTATAGCTGACCAAGAACTATATTAGCTAGTGATTGTGAAGATTAAGTGTGCTTAACCTTAATAGAGCAAAAGTGTGCTTGCTTGATTTGTTTTTAAGTCCTTTAAATAATTTCTTTTCAAGAAATTATAACAGTTACATTTAACTTTTATAAAATGAAGACTATGCAGTTTTATTTGCTTGCATTTGATATTCAACTTATACTCGGATACAGTTAGACACCTCAAAAAAAGTGCAAGCAAATTTATGCAGGTTATCTGGCCAACAAAATCATCCCAATTAATATAAAATTATGAGTTCTTTCCAAATTCATCTGTTCAAGTCATCTGGTGAAATGATTATATTCAAATTGCAATAAATATCGCAGAAAAACAAAATGTCCAATGTCAGATTTTTCCAAAGCCCTTCCACAAATAGGTTTTTGATTGCCTTGTAAATATTTTTTCCCACAGAGGAATTTTTATTTTAACTGCACATTTTTTTCACCCCAGTTTTGTTATTTCTAATTCATTATGCTGTACAAAACTCTTTAGCTCAGGCGTTCATTTGGCCTGTAAAAGAAGAGTAAAATATTAAATTAAAGTGATTGATGATAGTTTTTGTATTTAGAATATGTTGATTTATGTTTACCAATAACAATGTTTAATCATCTGAACAATTATAGTCCGAATACTACTCATATACTGGCAGTAATATCATTTGATTTATATTGTTTGCATGCAGTAGGGCTCATATGAGTGTACAAGTTAAGTTTCATTTCGCCAGGGAAAATTGTGCTGCATCTGTATTTTTTGCTGTGATACTTAGTTTCTGCTCAACCTTGGTGTATGATTTGTTGTCTCTGATTTAGGAGGTTGTAGTGGGTGGCGTTTTGTCACATTGGTGCTGAGTTTGAGCTCATCTGTTTTTCTGGGTCATCTTTGGCCCTGAGTTCTACATTCAGCCCAGAAATGTTGGTCGGGTCACTGTGCTTTTAGAGCTCAATGCCAGTTGGGAATTTTGCATATTTATTGTCATTGAGTCAGTAGAGATTAGGTGCTGAAAGGCAGTAGTGCTTTATTTATTTATGCAGTTGTTCAGAAAACTGATTCATTATTTACATTTACATTGTGTCATTCTCCTCCTCCCTATACAGTATGAGATGCTTCTGTCAAACTTATAAAATATTTGTTAGAGAAGAAAAAAAAAAAACGACAATTGACATTATGGAGTTAAATATTGACTTGTTCAGAAGTGTCTTGAAGAGGGATTTGTGTGTAATTGAGAGCTGTTACTTTGAGCATTAGGAGCACTATTATTTATCAGAAGTGTTATAATCAGGTTTGAGTTGATTGAAAAAGGAGAGTTCTTTTTAAAGAAACAAAATCCACATTATATTTGATTAATGAGCTTTCATATAAGTTATTTTCGACCGTTCCATTGCAGAACACTCCTGAGAATATGCCTAATAAGGATGGAGTAGTCTCCTAAGAAAGATTATGACTCATTAGTTGGTAATGGATGACTTTTGATTCAAAATGAAAAAAAAATATATTAAAATTTTAATTTCCTGAGCTGGTTGCGCTCCACAGAATTTCCAAGAAGCAAAAGGGATGAAACCATCACTAAAAAAACATTACCAGTGAAGACAATATTTAGAGAGAGTAACTTTTGCACAATAATCAGAGGATTTCATCAGTGTCAGGGCTTTATTTGATAATCTATCATGCATCTCAGAACTTAATTACTAAAAGAAGATCCAGTTATTTTTGTATCCAATTAACATATTCATGAGCACATGGCACCTTGAACTGATCCAGGAACACCTTTTATGACTGCAACCCGAAGTAAATCATCTTTCTGCGTGTCTGTTCTCTGTGTATGATTATGTTTGATAAGATGAAAATGTATTACAAGTAAGCCAACCTAATAAAACGTGTCCCTCCTTTGCTAAACACAGTAATCTTTTGCTGGAAAAAATACCTGACTTCCAGCTTAATCAGCTCCGTCTCTGAAAGTCGTCCTTCAGGGCAGAGCAGGACATGCGTTTGGTGCTGACAGCAGCAGAATTGATTCCTAATAGATGTAGAAGATTCGTGATTTTCTCGCACAAGCGGCCATTCATTTTGGAAAGAGGCACTTCTGTTGCATTTTTAATTCAAGCCTTATATTTGAAGTTGCGTTAAACGATCTGGTTGCTCTTTTATAACGATCAGGCATATTTCCCTCATTAACCATTTTAATCAGTGCAAATGACTTGGGGAAATCTATTGACATTACTTTTCTACATTTCTAATATATAAAGAACCTCGCCTCGAAATCTCATAATGAAGAACCAGACGTGTGCATTTATCAGCAGCAGTAGTCTCAGGCATCATTGATTTTTTTTTTTGGTTGTTTCATTAAATTTATTGGAACTGGCAGAAAAAGTGGAACTTGAACTTCAGCAACAGCTTTTTTGATAGCCTGTTGTTTACAGTCAGTTCTGCCACAAAGCAGGTGCCTTATAAATGTCAGGGGGACAACTTAAAACCACCTTCTAAACCAATAGCTCACTTTCATTTGATTCACAGAGATTTCAGTCTGCTTTTAAGACTGAATTTGCATTTAAATGGATAGTTCACCCAAAAAGGAAAATTTACTCACTATTTACTTACTCTCGTGTGGTTATTAATGTTTATTTCTTTTGAGCTCAAATATTTTGAAGAAAGCTGAAAACCTGTAACCATTGATAGGCCTGTCATGATAAGAAACTTTTGTTGTGCGATATATTGTCACATGTTGCGATAAGCGATATTATTGTTATTTTGAAATAATTGTATGCCACTGATTATATACTATTTATATAACAGCATAATATTGCAAATAGCCAAAACACTTTAAAATACATAGCATTCTTATGGTTAATTAGATTCTACCTGTATAATTTGATGCTAAAAAGGTAATGTCCTATTATAAATGTCCTATTAGGTAAAGGTTCAAATGTAAATTTTGACATTGATGAGGTAGAAAGTAAATGTCATTGTAAAATGAAATTGATTGAGGTTATCTCCAAGTATTGCAAGATAAGTCGATATATTAGTTATTGTGACAGACCTACCTAACCATTGACTTCCATAGTAGGATAAACAAATACTATGGAAGTCAATAGTTACAGGTTTCCAGCTTTCTTCAAAATATCTTCTTTTGAGTTCAACAGAAGAATGGAACTCAAACTTGTTGGGGGAAAAGTGAAGGGAGAGTAAATAATGACATGGATTTTCATTTTTAGGTGAACTATACTTTTTAGTTGACAGCGAACTGTAAGCACTGTTGAACTGGAATGGCGAGAAGAGACTAATCAATAAATTACTCTCTGTCGGGCATTAGAAATCAATATGGCGTCATAATAACACACTGGCATGCGGCTCACTAAGCACACTGCACTGATTCTTTATTTTGATTGGTGGAAATCTAATGTGAGAGGATTATCCAAATGGGCCATATATCACTCACGTGCACACACACACACGGAAACATAGAGCTCAACAACAAAGATGGCCTGATTTGTGGGCAGAGTTGTGGACAAACTGATAAAACCATCAGTTTCCTTATCAGACGAGTTCTGTATTATCATTGTATATTATTTTATTGATCATGTAAATGCAGTTTTTATCCATAACATACATGCATTTTTTTATGGGATTGCAAAACTGGCTTCAAATGATCAGTTATAATGTAACCAACTGCCTATTATAATTGGCATGATACTGTTTTCCAGTGAAAATGTGAAACCGATGCTTTTGTATAACTCTATTTATGTTAGACTTTTAGGTAATGCATTTCAATGAATTTTACATAAACACTGAAATGAAAAAATGTCAGAATAAGAAAGCAAAGTTGATCTAATAATAACGAATTAATCAAGTATATTTAATAATAATTAGTCAAAATAAAACTGTGCTGGTGTGTTTGAACTGATCCAGCTACAGGGGTCTGTGATCTGTCATGTCATACTAAAGAGTGTTAAATCAACATTAATTCTTTGAGTTTATTGGTAACAAAATAAAAAATCGGAAACTTTGTTTAAAAGTAAAATATTAAACGTGCAAAGCTTCTTGTTATTATTAGATGTCAGATCACACCCAGCAGGTACACAGCGTCATATGAGGTTGATCTTTAGTTTTATTTTGATTGCGACGTCAGGTGACCAAAGTTTAATGTCAATTTGCTGTCTAACACCAACGTCAGCTGACATCTAATAGCAATGTCATCTGGCATTGATATTTGGTTGGTTTAAGGCTGTGAGATTAACTAACTAAATTCAACATCATTTGAACGTCATAATATTACATCTAAACAATGTCAGAGTCTAACATCAGTAGACATTTGTCTTTGGTTGGTTTTATGTTGTGTAATTTCCTAACTAAAATTCTATGTCATTTTAAAGGGCATCTATTTTACCAGATGTAAGATAAGTCTTTGGTGTCTCCAGAATGTGTCTGTAAAGTTTCAGCTCAAAATACCCATCAGACAATTTATTATAGCCTCCAGAATCTGCCCATTTTTGTGTCTGAATACACTGTAGCTGTTTTTGTAGCCTGTGGCTTTAAATGCAAATGAGCTGCTTCTCCTTGCCCACTATTACCACGTGCGTGTCTACTTCTCATACGTTACGTCAGATAAACAGCAGTCAGTGACAGACTTGGATAAAGCTAAAATACAGCTCATTAGTCAAAAATACCAAGTATGTTTATTTCATGTATTTGCGATGGAGTTATTTCAAGCCTTTTCTTAAATGATGAGCCTCACATAAATGCCGTTTGCCGTACACACACACACACACACACACACACACACATATATATTAGCATTTACTAACACCATGCGGCCGTGGTGATTATAGCGTTTAAGAATTACATAGCGATTTCACTGTCTTTATTACAAACATGCTCTGTTTTATAATGTTTTAAAGTTATAAAACTTAAAAAAACACAGAGAGTTGGAACAGACATTGTAATCTCAGTTTATTTGCTAAACAAAATGTTCTGTGGACATGTGCTTACATGTTAATATGGAAACATGGCACTTGTCAAACAATTCGGTGGGCGGGGAAATCACACTCCTACATCACGTTGCGGTGGGTCTCAAAATCACTGGGATTTGGGTCCTATTTTAACATCAGGAAATGTTAAAACAGAGACTTGTTGGGTTTATATCACTACAATATGACAATGGACACACTATACATACAGTTTTGTACAAAATGTCATAATGTGATGTCCATACAATGTCAAAAGCTAACATCATTATCCGTTGATTTTTGGGTGACTTTATTTTCATATACAACCAAAATTTAAAGTTAGTTTGACGTTGGAGTACCAACGTCAATTTTACTTCTGTGGGACGTCCGGTGCTGTGTGAAGTTCATGTGCAAAAACAAAACAACAATCCATATGAATATGGACTTCAATAAAGAAACTGATATTACCAACCCAGCAAGAATCCAGGTTTAAATTATACTTTTTATCCACATTTTGTTCATGAACAATCAAAATGCGACAATGTAGAAATGACACTTTTTCAGTCAACGTTTTCTTCCCTTCACAATCATTTCAACCAAATCAAATGTTTCAGATGCCAAAATTTAGATTCATCCTTAATGTTGAATGTTCCAGGCTTTGTAGAAAGAAATGTGTAAGATTTGTTGAGGCTGTTGAGAAGTCTGACCTTTAGCACTTTTCATTTTTGTTCAGATTTGAATTACATTCTTGTGCGCAGTACTTACTTGGGGAAGTAGTGCAGGTTAGTGTGGCCTAGAGGACATTTTTAGTAGGCAAAGATGATCCTGGTGGGTGTTGTCAGCTAATTTAGAGGGCTGTCAGCGGATGACTGATATCATGGGTAATGTGCACCGCACAAAGAGGCTACGTACCAAGAGACATGACAGCCAATCTTTCTCGCCATTTCCTCTATTCTCTTTCATTAAACCTTTTGATGCTCAGTGTATTACAGGAACATAAATGATCCGCAGTGCTCTCCTTGTTGAATTAGGTTAACATATGAGGACTGGAGAGGTCATGTAATCATACGGAGGTTGTTTAAGTGAGAATGTCCTTATTTGACACATGCCAAGCAAAATTGCCCGCTCACTCACTCAGAGTTGTTGAATGCTTTCAGGGATACTTGCATCATATGGGGTATAAATGTCTTTGCACACTGATTTGATTTTTTTTGTGCTGATCATTCTAAATATTGATCATTCACGGAAACCTTGCCTTATGTGCAAATGTTGTGAAGAAAATCCCAATAAGAAAGCAACCGACTGATTGAAGATACATTTTTATCAATCAACCTTTATTTATATAGAACCTTACTACAACCAAGGTTGACCAAAGTGCTTTACACCAGTAAAAACAAATTATACAACACAACTAAAAAGCAAACAATGCAAAACAATACAAGAAATATCAATAAAAAATACAGCAAAGCATAAAACAGAGAAAAGTGTCAGTGCTACTATATAGGCCTGTCACGATATCTATTTTTGTTGTATGATATATTGCACCAAAATATATTGCAATAAACAATATAATTGTCATTTTAAGACCATTTTATGACACTCATTATTTAATGCCAGAATGACAATATAATATCATCACAATGCAAGTACATTCTTATAAAGAACACATCATATTTTATTCTTAAGAATATTTAATTTACAGCCATTTTAACAATTTAAAAATTAGGCACCAGAGTCAGAATGTGAAAACGCAAATCCTAAATAAATAGTAATAAAAGTGTAAGGTAAAAAGTAACAGAGGCTGTGTTTTTAGTTGTCAGACTCCCACATGAATTATAATTTAGAGTAAATACTATAGTGTTTTTTTAACCATACTGACACTAACACCTCTAATAGAGATAGAGACATTTTTTTTTGTATGATACGATATACATTGCATCACCAAAATGATTGAGGTCATGTCCATGTGTTGTGTGATAAGCCGATATATTGATTATTGTGACAGACCTACTACTATGCATTAAAAGCTATTTAGAATCTTAAGCTTGGCTTCAAAAAGTTTAATTCAAAAAGTAATTTTGTTGTCCTCTAATTTCTTTAAAAGTAAGGGCGCAAATATTGGGTTCATCAAACCTGAGATTTAATGCAAGAAGGAGAGTTCACCTGCTTATTAATAATGGAATACCTCGAACAATTCAAAGTTGACTTCAGGATAACAGTGGCATCAGAGACAAGCTGTATGTCTAAGTTATGGAAGTGTACAAATTCATTCCCAATACGATGCTCGTCAGACTTGTTAGCTATTGTGGCTCTGAATTGCCCCAAAATGCTTGTTATGAATGCATAAATGCTAAAAGTGTAACCAGGGGCTGGTTGCACTAGCAGTGCGTAAGTTAACACGTAGCCTAGTTGTGACTAGTAATTAGTGGAACACTAAGTTACAACTTATGCACTACTAAATGTTTTTGTGTTGCACCACCGAACTTAGTTAAATGTAACAGTACGTTCAAACAAAATATTAACGCAGCCTCCTCCATGTAAAACGGAAGAAAAGAGATGACAGCGAGATGAGTTTACACCAAGGAGCTTGCAATGAAAATAAAGAATGATCTCCCTCTACTCACAGCCCCAAATCTCGCATTTTTGAAAGAAGAGTTTAACTTTTTTTCAAGGAGTGTTTTATGTGAATTGTATCCATCAATTAAAATGAGAATTTCTTCATGACTGAGTTATTCTACCTGCTCTTTTTTCTATCATGTGTAGGATATAAAAAAATTCAAGTTTAATGTTTTGATATCATGTGTATTTCACATGCATTCATGGCTCACGAAGCAGGTATGTGCGTCGTCTGTTATTACCCTGCAGGCAAGGACGTCAATGTCCAACCTAAAATCAACCAAACATCAACGTCTAGTCATGTTATACCTTGACGTTGTGTGGGCGTTACCACTATGACATCTGTCAGACGTTGGATTTTGGTCACTGTCCAACACAACCTAAATCAACCAAATAGGGTTGTCCTTAGACATTGAATTTTGGTCACCTGACGTCATCATGACCTAAATCTAACCTAATATTAACGTCTTATGATGTTGTGTGCCTGCTGGGTAGTGACTGACTGTAATGTAATGTACTATAAAAATGTAATTTATCATTAAATTTTCATAGGACAGTTTATATATATATATATATATATATATATATATATATATATATATATATATATATATATATATATATATATTTATATATAGACTTTATGTAGAGTTTACGACCTACTAACCACAGTTTGCCTTAAGAACATGTTGTGCAATTGAAGTAAGAACAAATTTAGTTACAAACTAGCTAGTAGTTACTAAGCCCCTATTGTGGACTTAACGTTCCAGGTTAGGAAAGAACTTGCGAACAGCTGGTGCAACTCTACCCTGCCCTCAATGTTTTTGTGAACGACAAAATATTGGATGGCAATGACACAATTGATTGACACAACTAGAGCTCGTACTTTTTAACATATGTAAAATTCCAGTCAAGAAATGTTTAATAAGTGTGAAAGAACCTTAAATAAGATGCTAAGAGATGCATGTTTAAACATTAGTTTTCTGTTTATTTCAGCTGCAGAGGCTAAAGCGTTCGCTGTCCTTCAAGACCAAGAGTCTTCGCAGCAAAAGCGCTGATAATTTTTTCCAGCGGCCGATCGAGGATGTGAAGTTTCAAACAGAACTCCTCTCAGATGTCAGCAGCAGCACAGGTCATCTGAGCAGCATCGGTGTGTCTGTCACGGCCTCCCCAGCGATGTCACTTCCTCCACCACCCCCACCGCTTCCCACCGTCATCCCAGGCAACCTACCAATCACAATCTGTTCTCCATCCCGTGCCCCTCGCCAGACGGACCCCAATGCCCACACCTTCCTGGAGCACATCTTCAAGAAGCCTCATTTCTGTGACATCTGCAACCACATGATTGTAGGTAAGAGGACATGTGTTTCATGTTAACTCATTTTTAAACAGAGCTGTGTTGGTTTGAATTGCTTTCTCTTGTAAGCTTACTAAGACAATGATTATCTTTTATCTGTTAAAATAAACAAGGGACAGTGATATTAGAACAATCATTCATTAATTTTCCTTCAGCTTAGTCCCTTTATTAATCTTGGGTCGCCACAGCGGAATGAACCGCCAACTTATCCAGCTTATGTTTTACGCAGCGGATGCCCTTCCTGCTGCAACTCATCTCTGTGAAACATTTATACACACTCATTCACACTCATACACTACGGACAATTTAGCCTACCCAATTCACCTGTACCGCATGTCTTTAGACTGTGGGGGAAACCGAATGCAGGGAGAACATGCAAACTCCACAGAGAAACACCAACTGACCCAGCTGAGGCTCGAACCAGCGACCTTCTTGCTGTGAGGCGACAGCACTACCTACTGCGCCACTGCGTCGCCAAAAGTTATAATATTACTGTATATTATATATACTATGGAAAGCCGAATTATTATTATTACCCCATTTTTTACTGATCTTTGTCTTTTATTTTGCAAATGTGTGTCTTTACAGTTGTATTGAACAATTTAATGCATCCTTGTTGAATGAAATTTTTTTTTAATCAGCTTGCTGATCCTAAACCTACATAAAAATACTTAAACACACTTTATATTTAGAATAGGTCTCATTTGTTGGGGTTAGTTAATGTATTAAGCAACATTTTCACTGACAATGAACAGTGTATTTATTGAACTTTGTCATGTTAGTTGTTACTAGTGGTCGACGGATATGGTTTTTTTTTTTAAGGCTGATGCCAATACTGATATCTTGGGTAGCAGGGTGGTCGATGGCCAGGGTACAAATTACAGGGGGTTTGGGGGGTCTGATCCCCCTAATTAATGCTTGATTCCCCCCTGAAGGACATCAAAACAAGATGTATGGGGGTTTCTGCCCTTTAATAGTTAAAAAATTGTTTGCTCTGATCTGTATTATAAACAATATTAATATATAAAATAATAGATACATATTTGACCACCCCCATAATGGTTCATACTATTGTGAATGCATGTTTGCGCCAAAAATGGATTTGCTCTTAAGTGTTTGGACTGTCAGGAGTGATTATTAAACCACACTGAACTGAGCTAAACTGAACTGAACTTAAACACTACAAACTGAACTACACTGTTCCAATTTACTATGACCTTTTATGTGAAGCTGCTTTGACACATTGTAAAAGCACTATACAAATAAAGGTGAATTGACTTGAAAAATTTAATATTAATTTATCGGTTTAAATCCCCGGCAAATCTAGAGCACCAAAACACAGTGTAAGTGTTCACTAAACATGTTCTTTAAAAAGGTGATTGTAGGTGTCTGTAAAACTAGATGCATAGTTTGTATTTTATTATACGCTGGCTTGCACATGGAAGTTAATCAGTAAAATAAAAAATATGTGCAGTCATTCATGGTCATCCATTAATAGGTGCAGGAAAACAAACCTGTCACCGCATTGAGAACCACTCAATATCCCTCAAAACACTGAAAACATAATAACACGTTTAATTAACAAATTAGATGTAATTCAATTAAATATATAAATTTGGTTCACTGAGGAATATTACTTAACATAACTGAAAAAATACCCCCCCCCCCCCAATTGTCAGTGTATAATTCCCACCCTTTCGATGGCAGATATTTAGCCAATATGATTTATTCAATTTGAATGAATAATTACATTTAAATGGAACAAAAATGTTATTAGTACCACTAGTTTTTACATTTTTTTGTTAGTTTAATATTAGGGTTAGATAATTCACCCCAAAAAACAATTAACTCATCATTTACTCTCTGTTTTGTGGTTTTAAACCTTTATAAACTTTGTTTTTCTGATGAACACAAAATATATTTAGAAGAAAGCTAAAAAAATCATGTAACCATTGACTTACATAGTAGGAAAAACAAATACAATGGAAGTGGCTGGTTACAGGTTTTTTAGCTTTCTTCAAAAGATCTCAAACAGGTTTGACAAGTAAGTAAAGGGTGAGTAAATTATGACCAATGTTGGAAAGAGTAAAATCATACTCAAGTAAAAGTACCATTACTTACCCCAAAATGTAATGCAAGTAAAGTAAAAGTATCTGTTGTAAATATTACTCAAAGTATGAGTAAAAAGTAACCCTTTTTTAAGTGCTTGAGTAGCGAATAGTGAGTATTACGCTGTGAAAAGCTGATGCATTTACTTGCAATTTGTGCAGGCATGTCTAAACGTAACATTCTGTAGTGCGTTTAGTTATTGTTTAAGACTCTTTGAAGAGTTTAGATGCAAAAACCTCTAAAAGCCTTTGATATTTTCTTCTAAAATTAGCATATTTCTCAGACTCCTGTATGTAGGCTCAGTAGTTTTACTTTTATAGTGATGAATAAGTTATTTTCATTGCCTTTCAAGTGAAATAACTGAACATAAACATAGGAGGCTGACATAAATGCTTATTATAGGAGAATGTTTCAGAGGGCATTTAAAGGCTTTTGCATCTGAACTATCATTTGTCGGTTTCATACAGTAAACATCCGCCGTCTTCTCATCAGTGACATGCAGTCTAAAAAGTCATTGCGTGTAAAGATTTTGGGCATATTGGACACTTTCCCACCATGTCTTGAAATTGTTCAATATGATGCAAATTTATTATTATTTTATTATTTTAGCCAATCCCCATAGGCAAGGAAAAAAATAAAGTAGGGACTGCAGGTTGAAGGAAAGTAGTGCAGTAAAAGTACCGATAAGGCAACTTGCTCTGATTAACATGAACTAAGATTATCATAATATAATAAAATTATTAAGTCAGTGTTTTTGTGATTTTAAAATAACTTTATACTTTCATGGACAGATGTTTTTATCATATCAAATTATTGCAAATCATGTTTCAATAGTGCATTAAAATAAGTGGAAAATGTGCTTAAACGTTTAGAATATTAAACGTTTAAACTTTATTTTTTTAATAATTATTTTTTTAGGGGTTTTTCACCTTTATTATGATAGGATATTAGAGATTTCAGAGCTTTATATCAGCGCACAGTACCACTAGGCTATTGGCGCTGACAATGTTTAAAATTTTTAAAAATATATATTTATGTGTTAAAGACAAAATTATGTCAAATAAGGTCAACAGCCCATTCAGAATTTTATATTTATGCCTTTTTTTACCTGAAGTCGTTCTCAATCTGAAACCTTGAGGTGGTTTAGAGATTGTAAACTCTCTACTTGTGTGTGGTATTTAAAAGCATATGTGCTCAGCTAAGCCTGCATTATGGTATTTGTGGGCTTATCCTAATAGAGGGCAACAAGGAGTTGTTGCTCTCAATTTGTGTGTGTCTGTGTGTGCGTGTGGTGAGGCGAACAGATGTCCACCTGTTGAAAAAGAAAGATTTATTTATCCGACAGCAATGAGGAACACAAACACACACATACACATATTAAGTAAATAGTAATACAAATAGCTAAGAAAGCGAGTACTGAAGAGTGATTTTGCATGTGTGTGTGTTAGATAGGGAGAGTGTGTCTTGTCTAGTTGTGGCTGGCATATGGATCTGTCAGGCCTCATCACCTCTTTACCTCACTAACACTCCCTCAGAAGAGCACACTAATGAGGGCAGGGCTCCAGATCCAGTCCTGGCACATCCTCATGAAAAGGACATCAAGCGGCCAAATGATGCATTTCAAAGCTTTGTGGTGAATGCAGAGAAACCTGAGCTTGCGCAGCAATAGATGAGGAATGATCTGTCGGTTCATTATCCCTCAGCGTTCTGATTACTGAATTTTATGAGATCTCACCAGCTGCCTGAAAAAGAGAAGAAGAAAAAACAGCGAGTGGAGTGTGTAGCTGTTCTGCATGTGTGTGTCGAGTCTCAGTTTCTTGCTGTGACTAATAGGTTATTACTAAATAACAAACCATGACATCTCTCCACTTGTAGACCGGATATCAGGACACCTGTGTGTGACCTGAATCTCCACAGGTGGACCAGATACCTGTTCACTTGTGCTCGACCCAAATCTCTACGGCTTGATTAAATATGAGCTCGCACGTGCCATTGACCCAAATCTCTGCATGTGGATCAGATATCAGGATATCAGGACACCGGAATTTAACAGGGTTTCAGCATCACATTCCTTTGTTTTCCATGTTCTAACCAGTGGTGTGGTGAACGGGATATTTGAGCTGCAGATACTGAAACCTGACCTGTTGCTGTGCTGTTCAGTTTACAGCTCGAGTTGAGGGTTTTTATGTTTTCTGTAAGACATTTAAAACTACCATGATTATTTATTTATTTATTTATTCATTTATTTATTTATTTATTTACATATTCAATTCATTTTTATTTCTATAGCACTTTTACAATGTAGATTGTGTCAAAGCAGCTTAACATAGAAGTTCTAGTAAATTGAAATGAAAACTGTGTCAGTCCAGTTTTCTGTAGTAGTTCAGTTCAGTGCGGTTTAATTTTCACTGCTGAAAGTCCAAATACTAAAGAGCAAATCCATCGATGTGCAGCTCCACAAGTCCCAAACCAAGCAAGCCAGTAGCAATAGTGGCTTGGAACAAAACTTCACCAATTGACGAAGTGAAGAAAAATAAACCTTGAGAGAAACCAGGCTCAGTTGGGGCATGATTTCTCCTCTGGCCAAGCTTCCTGTGCAGAGCTGCAGTCTAGGCGCCAAAGGCTCTAATAATATTTATATTTTTATTAATTGTTTATTTATGCATAAAATGTTTATTTATGCATCAATTTGTATTTATATAATTGGCAGTTCATTCTGCTGTGGCGATTCCTGATAAATCAGGACCAAGCCAGAAGATAGCGTTTATTCATGCATCAATTGTTTATTGATTTAGGATTTAATTAGTTTTTGATCATTTGTATATTTATGTACTTATTTGGTTACACTTTACAATAAGGTTCATTAGTTAATGTTAATTAATGCATTTACTAACATGAACAAATAATGTACAATACATTTAATACAGTATTTGTTTATGTTAGTTAACGTTAGTTAATGAAAATACAGTTGTTCTTTGTTAGTTCATGTTAACTCACTTTAACTAATGTTAACAAGCATGGACTTGGATATTAATAACTCATTAGTAAATGTTAATTTATGATTAATAAACGCTGTATAAGTGTTGTTCATGATTACTTCATGTTAGTAAATGCATTAACTAATGAACCTTATTGTAAAGTGTTACCACTTATTGTATTTATTAGTTTGTTCAATCATTCATTTAACTCCAGGCACAATTTTGACACAAGATTTATTTTTTAATATACTTTTACTTAAAATAAATATTCAGATAATGGGTAACACTTAATTCTGATGATCCATTTGAGTATTAATAGACTGTCTGCTTAATATCTGTTGATACTGCTGCTAAACAGACATTTAACTGACTATAAGAAACTTTGTAAGTACATATCAACTCACACTAACCTTACCACAACCCTAACCCCAACCTAACAGTCTACTTATAATCTAATGAGAATTAGTTGGCATATAGATGCAACGTAACTTAAATTCAACAAACGGACCATCAAAATAAAGTGTGACCAGATAGGGGGCAGATTTGGTTGTTTTACCTTTGTCTTTGTGTTTTTTTTTTTCATTCTCAAATAGTAAATATTCATCATAAATGAGGAGTTATTCTATTTTCAACCATTTTGCTAAACAGGTTTATTTAACTGTATCAGTGTTTTCTACAGTATCACTAGAGAACCATTTTTAAAATTAATTGGAGATCATTTTGATTGAGTAAAAAACTCAAAAACTAAAGAAAATAATTCTTGTTGCAAATATATTCACTGTTGGCGATTGCAGGTGAATTAGAGGGATAGTTTAATCAACCATTTACATTTACTAACCCTTGAGTTGTTAATAAAACTGCAAGAGTTTCTTTTTCTGTTGAACACAAAAGAAGATATTTTGAAAAATGATGGTAACCAGACATTTGCTGCAGCCTTTGAGCTTTAAAGTCATTGGGTCTCTACTGTTTGGTTACCAGCATTCTTCAAAATATCTTCTTGTGTTCAGCAAAAGAAAGAATTTTACACTGGTTTGGAACAAGTGGAGGAGGAGTAAAAATATATTTTCAGATAATGTGCAGATTTGGTTGTTTCACTTTTGTCTTTGTGTTTCTTACATTTTTAAACTATGAATATTCATTAGGGCTGGGCGATTAATGGAAAAGTAGTCGAAATTGACTTTCAGAACCTATAATCGACGAATTTTTCCAGGGTGATTTTTATTTTTTCAATTATTTTCCCTACCGCATGTGGAGTCACATGAGCCCGATCTGTTAAACCTTGATTTTTACTTCTGTGGGCCACTTTGCATCTGATCTCTGGTCAAGTAGGACGAAGGACTACATTGCACTACATTGACGATGATTGGAAGTTGCACCAGAGATATATATTTTTTTACATTAAACATATAATTTTTATTTACATTAAAATGATTATTTACATTAAAATATTACAGTAGACACAATAAATGCACTGTTTAAAATAATATGTACAAGATATGCAAGAGTCATTTCATTTAGAGGAGATACTGCTTTTCTTTTTTTTTTTTTTTTGAAAAAAAAAAAGATTTATTTTGTTTCCAAAAGTGCAAGTTATTTATTTTCCCTTTTTTTATAAGAAAAAAGTGACTGTTGGTTTTAGGCAATCTGTGTTTTAATTTCAGTTGTTCAAAGTTGATGTTCAATAAATAATCATAGATAGTAGATAGTGTGTGTTTCCTTCAATTGTTTTACAATCAAGTAATGCACCCTTCATTCAAAAATCTCTCACTTGTAATATGTGAGCGTATTTACTGTACAAAGCCTGTCAGTGAACTATGATGGCAAAAAAATTAAATAAATAAAATAAAATTATTGTTCATTAATTGTAATCGTGTTAAAATCTTCAATCAATCAAGATTTTGATTTTAGGCCAAAACGCCCAGCACTAACATTCATCATAAAATAGAAATTATTCTATTTTCAACTATTTTATTATATTATTCTAACAGATTAATTCAATTGTGTCAGTATTTTCTGCAGTTTCACTTGAAAAACTATTTTTTTAATTAATTGGGAGATCATTTTAATTGAGTAAAAAAACTGCAAGTATTTATATATTTATATATAAATTTTATATATTAGAGTATACAACCAATGGACGAGCTCCCAATTTTATGTTACGCACCGTCTAGGGATGGTGAACATCATGAAAGACAAGACAACAAAAGTGAAGTCAAAGATTTATTGGGGTTAGAATTCGGGAGTTGACAAGGCCAAAATAACAAACAAAAATTCCTTTATGTTAAATCTGTAACTCAAAAATAAAAGAAAAGAAAGTACAATTCACCACCCTAACTACCTAACACAAAAAACAGAGGTCAAAAAGGTTTTACAAAGAAAATGGCGTCAAACTCCTTACT
Organism: Danio aesculapii; assembly: GCF_903798145.1. Taxonomy (NCBI): domain Eukaryota; kingdom Metazoa; phylum Chordata; class Actinopteri; order Cypriniformes; family Danionidae; genus Danio; species Danio aesculapii. The sequence goes on along the minus strand of NC_079451.1, from coordinate 28,040,785 downwards.
ATCCCAATAAATATACTATTTACAAACCATTTACAAAACAGGCAATCATATTTAAAGGACAATCCAAAAAAATCAATGTCAGCAGGCAACGAAGGTCAAACAAGCCAGTGGAACAAAGTATCATAAACAAAACTAACACAAAAAGTACTCACAAATCTCAATAGAATCTCAGTAGTCACACAAAACAAAAAGTACTCACAAATCTCAATATTCAGACTTAACACATACAACTGACCTATACCACATACAAAAGTATCAACAAACACAAAGCAAGTGACCAAAAACAAGATGGCTGCCAAGGAAGTAGTGTCATGGCTTTTTAAAACACTGTAGGCCAATCAGGAACAAGCAAGCTGGAAATGGGCAATTAGATGTGTTCTAAGCAAAACAGAAAAGACAGATGAGACAAGACCAACATAGGGTTGTAACAAAAGTATTTAAAACTATTTTTCTGGTTGAAAATATTTTCACTGTTAAACATTGCAGGTGAATTAGAGGGATAGTTAAATCAACCATTTAAATTTACTCTCATTTACTAACCCTTGAGTTGTTACTTATTACTTATTTAAAAAATGATAATAACTGTACAGTTATAGTAGAAAAAAGACTGTAAAGTCACTGGGTACCCTCTACTGTTTGGTTACCAGCATTCTTCAAAATATCTACTTCTTGTGTTCCGCAAAAGAAAGAATTTCACACAGGTTTGGAACAAGAGGAGGACGAGTAAATTATGACCAAATTGTTTAAGTAGTCCGCATGTAAAAGTGTGCCTTTTCAAAAAGGCCAAAATTGAAGAAACACCCACTAAACACCCACTCAGCTGTGTGGGTAACAAAATGAAAGGACAAATGTTTTAATGATCCATCGTGCAGCTGTAAAGATATTTATTTACTGACCATGAACTGACTGTGTGCTTCATCAGAATAAGATGATTAATTCATGGTATTGAGTCTATTGCAAAATGTCAGTCATCAATTTACAAAGCAATTTCTGGATGGGAGAGCTGCATGTTTTTCATGCTGATGTTCTCTCTCATGTTTGGCTGGAGCCGAGGCATCTATTTCTAAAGACACTGAAGCCACGCTGTATTTCAAAGCACAAAAGAAGGCTTAGCACATTGGGAATATGGTTGGCTGTCTGTGTGGGTGGATTCTCATCCCATTGGGCAACTGATGACATTAGCAACATTAAAATTAAGTCTGCATAACATCCAAGTGCTGTTGAATGCTGAAATATATTTCTCAGTTCCTTCAGGCCAAATAAATCCTAAGATGAAGTCCAAACATTTCGTGACTTTGACAAAATATTGTAATGTATATTTCAAGGAAGTTACTGAAGCCTGGTGTAAAATACTGCTCTGTCATTTTTCATTTCAGTAAAATTTTTATTTTGAGTTGTTGTGTTACCTCTCAACTCGAGAAAATCACACATTCAACCATTAAAGATGCATTAAAGATTTTTTGCAGAGGCTGAAGTGATCAGCAGAGGGATGCATGAGAGAGTCTGGACTGGGCATGTGATGTTTGATTAATCGATGGACGGCTGGAAGCAGCTTGTTGTAGCAGACAGGGGCAAATGAGCCCTGTGACACAGTCATTCTCACAGCCGCAGGGCCTTTTGTTTTCACCCTATTAATCATTTCACATTCGTGTGTCATTAATCAAAGCAAAAGTTGCATCTAGCAATTTAAATCTTAAAGCTACTCCAAATCTGAAAATATATTAGTCGCTGCTCTTAATTAAAAAGCGTTGATTACCCCCCCCCAAAATCTCTTTCTATGAGGAATATATTTTGAAAACTGTCCACACTGTGAAAGTCTGAAAAGATGTTTGTTTGGACCTCTTTTGGGTTCATTGAATTTTCAATGTATAGATATTTCTCATAATAGCATCTTTTGTATTCCACATAAGAACCAAATCATACAGTTTTGTAAAAAAAAAGGGTTAGTAAATGATGACAGAGTTTAAGTTTTTCTTTTTTTTTGAAGGGCTGTTCACCCAGAATGCATTTATATATTCCACTCTAACACTTGTTTTTCTATAGAAATGTGCAACACCGATGTGTTCTGCTGTTGTATTATGTCATGTGTCTTTCACAGCATCTTACACTTACCACTGCATTTCATAAATAGAGTTAGAAAAATAAGTAATGCTGTGCAATAATAATTGTCTATGGTAATATTAATTGTTGCTTTAACAGTGTGTAATGTTATTAAGTATGTGCAAAATACAAACCAAAATATTAGATGATGTCAATGATCCTACGTACAATTCAAGTTATGCTTAGCATCTAAATGAATCAGCTGTTTTGAGCAAATCTGTTGAATTAGTAATGATTTTGTGAATCGCTTATTAAGACAGGTACTTGTTGCTACCTACTAATGGTTTTAGTGTCATTTTTATATATCCATGACAGGCCTAAATCAGCCTATAGGGACCAGCAGAAAACTCTCTTCAAAAGATTTGTTAATTGATTGTTATCAGAAACAAATACAGTAGTGTTTTATGTCATTACTGCACATCCGACTTTTACACTGCCTGTGTTTTTCAAAGGAAAAACGTGGTCTGGGTAAATGACAGCAGTGCTTCCCACACATAGACTTTACTCGGATGGGCCGCCCAGGTATATTAACGGCCACCCAAGTATATTTAGTGATTACTATATTTAGTTTTAATGTTATTATTGTCCTTTACATTTTTTGTATCCACCCAATAACCAAACATCGGCAATCATTTAAGTAGTGGAAAATCTTCTCTCGTTTACTGGTTTCATTCTGTGTGCGCGAGACCTGTCAACACTCCCACAGGCAGTCTCACATGCTCTACAGACCCACAGAGGCATGCCTTTTTGGGACAAAAAAAATGTCCGGGATTCAACTTTTGGTTTCACTTTCTAAAGCTCGAATATGTTTTTGCATCACCTTTTTACTTAAGCCTACTTTCACTTGGCTTTGCAGATGACTGTTATTTATTTCTCATTTGCTGATTATTTGATTAATTTCATGATGTTGATATATTACATAGCCAATTTTATATTCATATCTAAAATGCTTTGGCATTCAAGGTTGCTTTGAACTTGAAAGAGAGAAGCAAATTTGACCTCTCAGTGGGTGCAGATGGCTCCTGAATAGCATAAAAGTAAGAAAAAAGTCTTTTTTTTTTTACTTTAACCCATTAAAAACTGTGTGTAACAGTGTATAATAAATACAATTATTGTTGAAAATTAAACTATGTATTGTTTGTCACATATAGTTAAATATTTATGTGATTTGGAGAAATGGTGTGTTTCAATTCGGCTACCACTTCAAGTATATTTCAAACCTGTGGGAAGCACTGGACAGTAAACATGTTTACTTTAAAATTCAACATGGAAAGAGCTATAAATGAAGTCATGTTGTCATGTATGACCACCCTTTTCTTTTTCAACACATGGAAGAACTGTAATACAAGAGGGATTTTCTCCTGTAATTTTTTAGCTTGCCAAGGTGGAGCTGGCAAGGTGTTCGGTAAGTCTGTTCCGTTTGATGATGAATTGAGCTCTTTAGAAACCCAATCCAACTCTGTTCGCCCACCCCCGACCCCAGCCCACCCTCGTCCTGCTTCTGCACTCATAATGACTTCTTCAGCACTCCCAGGAAATGCATATGAAGAAGAAGCTCCTCATATGCTTGCCAGAATGATGCTTGATACAGTTTTTCCTCAGAGCGATCAATCTCAATCCGCTTACTTTGTGAACGAATTGTTTTTCTGATGTTTCTTGTTACAGTCATGAGAATATTTTTATTCTATGTTTTGCGCTTTGCTATATGCATGTCGTTGTTATAAAGGGTAAACGAGGGTTTGTTTTATTATCGAGGTTTAAAGTTAATGGAAGCTTCTAGAAGAGAGTAAAAGGTTATTTTTACCAGTAGGTGGTTTTATTTTTCAATAAGTCTGCTCTCTCTCAGAAAACCGCTGGAAAGATGATTATAATTTCAGTAATTAGTATTTATTGACTCACCACAACAAAATCTGTTTATGTTTAAACCACCTCTGTGCAGGATTTTAATTTCTGAGAAGCAATTAGGCCTGATTAATTCTCCATTACCCAAAGATCATACAAAGACAGTAATTGGTGCGAAAGAGTAGATATTTTTGTTGTTGTTATTGAATACATTAAGCACTAGCTGTAAGAAAGAAGAGTGATTTAATGTTAATGTTTTCACATATCATTGGTGGAGCATTTAGAAGAGTGTTTCATCATTATTTAATTGCGCCAGAGTGAAGTGCAGAGAATGTTTGTTGTCCCTTGGTGGATTTAGCTGTCATTTTGAATTCATTTTAAATGCAATGTGATCAAATGTTTTGTTATGAACATAATATTATGTACAAATATTAAAATCAAGGAAATTACACTCTTCTATCACTCTTCCTTCTTCATTCCTTCCTCCAAGTTCTTTTCATGAAGTTTTTGAATCAGTAAAACAGCATTTCTTGATATGTGTCCTGAGCACCAGGTGTGGTGATATCAAACTGTGAAATTGAGCAAACAGAAGAACGCAATTGCATTAAGAGTGCTGTTTTATTAGATGACGTCTTGTACAAATGTACGCTTTGCTCTTGTTTGTCTTCAGCTGTTTCTGTTCAATTCAGCATTAACACCTGCTTTTCTGTTTCCAGTTCTACTAATAAGTTTGAATTCTGCAAGTGTTTCTGGGACTGCGAATCCCTAATTTGATGAGCTACTTTTAAGAGATCTTTTATTTTAGGCATAAGAAATGGAAACTGAAGCAACCTAAACACTTGCAGAATTGCTGCCCTTTAATGTTTTAACCCTTTAGTAACAAAATGCATAACACAGTTATTTGAGATTACATGTTAAATCACATTTAATAGTGAATGAAAATAAGGAAACAGTTGATCTTAATAATACTGCTTGTCAATTACCATGTATTTAATAATCATGCGTTTTGCAATAATGCACATTTTCATTTATTTATTTTTTAAAGATACACTTTTATAAATACACAAGTTATTCCAAATGAACAACATGCACTGTAAACCCTAATAAGTTGATTCCCTCAGTTCGTTTGAGTAATGGGAACTTAACAACTCAATTATTTGAGTTGACCAAATGTGGTCTCTTCATTGAATTAACTTAAATGTTTAAGTCCAGATAACTTAAAATGGCTAATAGATTAAACTTCCTCATTTTTCAGCTTTTAAATTCTTCACTTCAGGGCCGTTTATATCGAAGTTTATATTTAACTGCACCATGTTAGTGTTTAACTGCACCATCTAATTTTTCAAGGTGGGTCGTTAGCCAACGCTCAACCCCCAACCTGGAGGACCAGGACATACACATATACACTACCCACAATTTAGCTTACCCAACTCACCTATAGCACATGTCTATTGGATGTGTGGGGGAAACTGGAGCACCTAGAGGAAGCACGGGAAGAACATGGAAACTGACCCAGCCGGGGCTGGAACAAGTGACCTTCTTGCTGTGAGGCAACATTGCTACCCACTGCACCACCGTGTTGCCCCTGCGTGTATATCAATTAATAAAATTGTATATAAGCATTTAAATATCCACTGACTAATTTATTTTTTCTCTTTCGCCAGATAGTGATTGTGTAAGATAGTGATAGTTTAGGTAGTGCCTCTGTCCTGCTGCCCTTTAGCAAAATTCAGCATCACAAGCAAAATGACCACCTTGTGTCATATAACATATATCGACCAATCAGCGTGGTTGTCAAGGCAGAATTTCAAGCGCAACAAATCGTTTTAAATAGAGACATGGTGAATCATTTAAAGAAATTAAAATGTTAATTTCAGTGAACTTAAAATATGAATTAAAAGGTTTTGCTGCCTAATGACAAAACTTTCGATGCCAAAACTTAATATCTTAACTTATCTAACTTAATAACTTAACAAAAAGTAATATTAAGTTATATTAACTTAATATCTTTAGTGATGACATCAATAATAAATTATATCTTTAGTAATAACGGGGTTTACAGTGTGAAAACTTATAATTTCACAAAATAGTGTGGAAAAAATTCAATAAAAAATGGTTCTTGGAAGCTTTATTTTTAAGAGTGTATCTTTCATGTTCAACATATTTGTTTTCTGAAGATTTTTAAACCTGATATTAACTCAATATGATCTCGATTGCTAGGCACCAATGCTAAGCTGGGCCTTCGGTGCAAAGCCTGCAAGATGGGAATCCATCACAAGTGCCTGGATGGAGTTGGACAGCAGAGATGCATGGGGAAACTGGTGAGATGTTTGTTCTCTATGTGAATTGAGTATTTGATACTATGTTTGTTTTTGTTGATATTTGGATAATCTTGAAACTTGAATGTGAAGCTAAACAAGTATTCATTGGTGTATATACTGGCCAGTGTTTGTTTTCTGCATCGAAGAAGCTTAAAATTGATACTGTTGCAAAGAAAATACCCTAAAAGCAGCTTCATACTTATAATATGTTGTAGCACTTTCCTGGTGTTCCTTTCTGGGAGTAGGTGAAGATTTGTAGTGTGTGAGTGTTAAGATATGTTACTCTTCGCAGTGATATTTTTGGTTATTTGAAAGTGTGATTCATCAGTCTGTCTTTTGCTTCTGTGAATTGGTGTGTGAGTATGAATGTTAATGATCCTCCAGTGTGTACTAGAGAAAGTGAGATAGAGGAAGGATGGGATAGTTGATACGCAATATCAGGATGCATCTATCATGTAAACACCTCTGTGCTCTACTCAGGGGACCCACAAGTCATGACTCTTCAGGGAAATTCACACGCCCCCGACACACACTAAAAAAATGGCAAAAAGGAAAAAGAGTGCTAAAATTTCCATTGGTTTTCCCATGGCTTCAGTGCAGAACAGGAGTGAGTCAGGTTTCTCAGAGAACGATTGACCTTAAAAATGAGTTTACAGCTTTCTCAAAAACCTTTTCGCATGTGGAACTAAGAGTCACGAAGAAAGTCATAGAATCACTCATTTAAATCAGTCATAAATAAAAGTCAAGAAGGAGGAATGCAGTAGTAAAGTCATTGAACTCCTTTAATCTGAGTGAACACTTGTAGAGTCTTAAAAAGAAGTTTTCTCCAAAAAAACATTAATCAGCCCAACTAGTTTTAATATGAATGTTAAATGTTTTTTGAGCAGCAAATCAGCATATAATAGTAATATCTGATGGATCATGTGACAAGACATCTGAAGAGTGTAGTATTACTTATGTTTGTTATTTGCCATCACGAAAACGAACAGAAATAAGAAAATGCAATAGAATACAGATATAAAAGAAATTACAATAGAAAACAGTATATTGCTATTTTACTGTAATGCTACCTTGATAAGTATAAGACATCTTTCAGAATCATTTAAGAATCTTGCTGAGCCTAAACTTTTTCATGCTAATGTATTGTATTTATACAATATTGTATATTCTATTTGTTGGCAGTAGTTCTGCTGATATAAAGCATTCTGGTGTTCAGACCAACCTGAGTTTGATTCCTGGCTTGAGGTCCTTAGCCGGTTCTTTAATTTCCTGTCTATTGTCTTAACTAAATAAGAGGTGTAAACCCTCCTTAAATATAATTTTAAAAATACTGTATTAGGGTTGGGTCGATAGACTATGCCACCGTCCATCGCCGATGGCTGAAAGACATCACGATGCTGAGCCAACATCGGGATCCTCCGCCCCGCCCCTGTCGCAGCAGCAACCCACACACGGTCCCATTTACACTAATACGTCTTCATTTTAAAATGCCATTTTAGAAAGAAAACAATCCACGCCCACACTGGCGTTTCATCTAGCATTTCTGAAAAGCCCTCCTTCCACACTATACCACTGAAAAGGCACATCACGTGACCACTCACACACACTCTGTCATGCGCTGTAGTGTATGCACGCATCTGAGCTCCAGCAGTCAGCGGGCGCTTTGAGCACAAAACCCCAGAGAGCAGTGCATGTCGGACAGTTTATCAGGGATGTACTCACTATAGCTGTTAAACGTGATATTTAAATCATCTTGTCTCTATCTAAGGACTCTTCGGTCTTTTGAATCTATCAAGTAACGTGTCACAGCGTCAGTACACTGCTTCAATCTTTCGCTTTCACGCTTATACTTACTAATTTTAGTGAAAACCTCAGATACTGTTGGTTGGTTCCTGTTGGTTGTGCACCTTTTTACCAACCAAGTTTGTCAACACCATTACAACACAGACCACTCTGTAGGCCACAAATAATTAATTTGTTGTGAATGAATTAATTATTCATAAATAATTAATTCACCGCCGACTACAACGACAATGCTATCGTCCATCGCGATGTTTCACATTAGACATCTTATGATGCCAAATTGTTCGACATCGCCCAACCCTATATTGTATACAGTATGTAGCCCTGGACTAGGCATGGGCCGGTATAAGATTCTGACAGAATGATAACCTTGGATAAAAATATCACAGTTTCACAGTTTCACAGTATTGTGACTACTGCTCTAAAATAAGTTCTATTAAAATGTCTGGGTAAAAAACTAAAACTTTTCCCCTATTGAACACAATTTATTTTATTTTGAGAAACATTTTAAATATTTTGGAGCAGTAAACATATCAGGCTAAATAATTCAAATGAATCATTGACTTCTGCTGTCTTCGTTTGTTTAAAAAAACACACATTTCTTTATAATTTAAAACAGCATCTTTGGATATCTTTTCTGCTGGAGATATTGTTGTCCTAAAAAACGTAAATAAAAAATCTAACACACAACTTAGGAACAGTATAGTAGAAAAATTTGGCGGCTTTAAAACCTTGACTTTTCCATGCCATGTCCCATGCCTACCCTGGACCATAAAACCAATCATGAGTGTCATGAGTGTCAACCATTCATTCATTCATTCATTCATTCATTTTCTTTTCGGATTAGTCCCTTTATTAATCCGGGTTCGCCACAGCGGAATGAACCGCCAACTTATCCAGCACGTTTAACTTTTAAAAAATTTGGAAAGGTGACTAAATACATTTTCCATTGATGTATGGTTTATTAGGATTTCAAAATAAAGTCTTAAAATTGCAGATTACTAATCAAAAATTACATTTTGATATATTTATGGTTGTAAATTTACAAAATAATAAGTTTGACTCTGTGGTTGTCTATTCGTACAAATATTACCATGCAATTTAAGACTGTCAAATTTGATGATTAAATTTACAACCAGATTTGCTATGTAAGACAAATTATCATGACATTGCAATTTTTAAAAGCGTGAATGGGTTTGTAATTTTACTGAGAGATTTTACTTACAGTGGGCAAATAAAAGACACTTGGAGCAGCAAATTAATGTCAACAAGTAAAGCCAATTGATGCTAACAACACTGATGCAAAATTGGTTAAGAAATATTTATTGTGGATGCATTAAAGATGCAAATATCAGGTTGCATTATTCATTTAAAGAAACACTCCATTATTTTTGAAAACCGACACATTTTAAAATTCTCCTACACTGTAAAAAAATCTGTTTTTGTGTTTTCCGTCTATTTACGGTTGTGAATTTCATAATGGGACCTTATAATGGGATCTCTGTTCTGTATACTCTTGATGTTGAAAATTCAACTCTACAGTTTAACAAAGGGACTTTTATTGACATTTTAGTAGTTTGAAATGATATAATGTAAAAGAAAAAATAAAGAGAAATAAATGTGTAAAAGAACAGAAAATGTGTTGGCAGCTTATTACAAGATTTCTGCAACATAAAATACAACACCAACCCAGACAATATAACACTTTAAACTATTAAAGATGTTCATAAAAGTCGATTTTTTCCAACTTTTTAAGGTTAAAAGTTGTCAGAAGAAAGATCAAGGTCTAATAATGTGATTCAAAAGAATAAATAATAAAAAATAAAAGCATGAATCATAAAATAAAGAAAACTGTTAGTGTAGAGTTAAACAATTGATGTTTTACCCATTTTTTAAGAGTTTCTTGATTATTACATTAGAACGAGACTATAGTTCCTAGACATATCAGTCAACAAGATAGCAACTTTTCATTTTTAGTTGGTCTTTGTACACAATGTAACTACAGAAACAGAAGGGTTAAGATTTTAATAGTAAAACTATTTGGCTATTTTTGAGTGAGATGCTAATGGTCTAATCCGATTGAATGCTCTATGCCAAGCTAAGCTACAAGTGCTCCCGCCAGACAGACAGCTGAATGGATTCAAAAATGCTAAAACTCGACTGTGAAGAAAAAAAAGTGGAGAGTTCCTTTAAATACTCTCCTACCATAAAATCTGCAATATATTTGCCTAAAATCCTTTCACTTTAGACTAACTCTCTGTAAGTTCTCGCGTTAAAATCAATAGTCCTAATATCAATGTACTGAGAACTTTGGGCAAAATCTTTGATCAGTGTTTTGATTCCTAGAACCAAACACTTCTGATTCTATTACTATGCTATGAGGTCATCAACACAGGAAATGGAAAAAGCACTGTGCTTCAGACTGTGTGGTGGGTTGAGTCTGGAGTTGTACAGGCCTCCCCGATGATGATGTAGTGGACTCTCGCAGATGGAAAATATGGCTGTGGGGGGTCAGGATTAAAAAGAGAACAACTCCCCGCAGGATTCAGCTCTAATTCCACTTTTGCTCTATTTTTATACTCTGTTTATTTCTTTTGGCTTGTCTGATCAGTGAGAACCTTTGAGCTGTACGAGTGCTTTTCTACCAGCATGACATGAGCTCAGTCCTGGTTGTTGTTAGTCAACCATTAAAACCCCCATTATGTGCCAAGCGAACGTCGCATGGTGTGGCTATTATTGTTCTTTTGGTTGATTAAACAAATTAATCACATGGAAGTTTATTTCGGTTGGCTCACTTCAGTCTTAGCGGGTGCGTGCACCCTGACACTGTGCACTTGTGTTAAATGCATTTATTAGCATCTACTTCATGTCTCTTTACACGCTTCCTCCATTGAGCTCTTGGAGAAATGTGACGTAGCAGCACTAGAGAGCTCATCTCTGGGTTCAAGTGGTACTTAAATTAGTCTCCAACCCCAGTCGCGGCTAACGATGAAGTCTTCAAAGCAGATTTCTGATGCTGATTGAGTAGACACCCTGCTTGGATTTAACACAACAAATACAAATAAGGGCATGGCGAGCACAGCGAGTCTTTTGCAAAGGCTGTGTATTTGCTCCTTGATGCTAAATATAATGCTGAAAGTGCTTGTGTTTTAATCATTTAAACCAACGAATCCCTGTGGAAATTTGTCTTATGAGGATATAATCACTCAAATGAGTTTAGACGCTATAATCCAGTTACTTTACTCATTAAGGATCATTT